>NW_015113375.1:0-115270 GCF_001443285.1 Poecilia latipinna
CACTTTTTGCGCCACTGCGTAATCCTAAAGCGAACGAGGCATTTCTTGTAAAAAAAAAAAAAAAAAAAGTAAACTTTTCCTCAAACCTTCTTGCGTACTAAAGCCTTCTGATTTTGATCACAAATTTCAAATCCTTCCCGACAAAACTGTCAGACCTTTAGCATGATGGGTGATCAAGACGGGACCAGAACTTAAAAGACGAAAACGGCAACAGCGGTCCTTGCCTGCAGCTGCGGTGAGTTTGTCTCTTTTTGTCTATAAAAAAGAAAAGAAAAAAAAAACGCTTTCTCTGCAGCTGAGAGGATGAGCAGAGGCAGGAGGGTCAGACACGAGTCAAAGAGGCTCCTTTTTGTCGTGTCAGGTTTAGTGTAATACCACAGAAATAGACTCTTCTTCTTCTTCTCCCCCAGGTGTGGGCTGGAGGCAGAAACTCTTTCAGCATCGGTGTAGCCTGAGGCTCGCTCCGCTGGCGAAGGTGATTGATGTTTTCCTCTAATGGAAGAGTATTTTGTGCCACGAACGCTTACAGAGATCATATTGTTGAAGTGAATTCAAAATTATGTACGCGCACTCGCAACACGGATCAAAACTGCAGCAAAAATGATGTTCATGACGGAAAGAAATGCTTCTAACAGAGGCGTGTTTTTTTCCGTTTTTGGTCCCACAAGCCACACTTTGTTCAATTTGTTTAATTAGTGAGAACAACGCGTTCACACAAACCCTCTTTTTCCAAGTATGCAATGATATTTGTCTCAACGCACAAGTGTTCTTAAAATAAACCGCAGCCTAATGATGACTCCACTTAGAGCCTTGTTTCTTTATATACAACTAATTTTCCTTTAATTAGTTTCGGTGCAAAGTGACGTGTGTTTATATGCAAATGCATTTGTAATTTATTTCACCACTCAAATACTCAAACGGTTCTGGCATAATTTTTTGAAATGCTTACAGGGACGTCACTGAATGAAAGAAGACTGAATTACTTGTGAGGGAAGACGAGCTTGAAACGGCGAGCAACTGGTGTAAAAATGCCTGCTCCTGTTTTCCTCTTTTGCAACAAGATAAGTGATTTATCAGGAAACCTGGATAAAACATTTGGAGGATATTTAATAAAAAATAAATGCACAATAGCATTCCACTTTCACATCTTAATGTCTCAATGGTACATTCGCAAAATTAATTCTCGTCTCATTTCATTCAATCGCAGAAGTTCAAAAAAGATTGGACTGATAAAAGTGAAGGAAACCAAAAAAAAAAAAAAAAAAAAGCCAAAAAAAAATGAATGAATCGTCTTCCTTCTGTTCCCAGGCACAGCAGCAATCACTAGTTGATTGGTAGCTGAGCTTTGGAGGGGCTCATCAACACGTAACCATGGGACGAGTCAGCGATGCTGCTCAGATAATGGTCATGGCGAAATAAAATCAATTGAAGCCTTTCTGCACAAACTCAGGACTCGCGTCAGAGCCGCGTCAGGGCGCCGACACGGTCGATCGAAACCTCCTGGTGTTGGTTGGCTGCCCTGCAGGGGACCGCGCTGGCGCATCCGGCCGACCTCCGCGAGTCAACGGGAAAAGTCACAACAATAGACGAAACGCAGCAGAGAGGTTGGGCGGGCACTTTAATTGAGTTATGAAGTCTGGACGAGCGTAATCACTCCGTTAATGGGCCTGTAAATGAGCCTGTGTCAGATTTTCTGAACACAATAAGTGCAGGATTCTCCAATTTGTTCGTGGTAGGATTTTAAATGTTGGTTTTGCGAGAAAAAAGGTTTGTTTGGGTTGTTAAAAAGGGAGGAGAAAAACACTCTTCTTACTCTTTTTAAAGAAGTGGTAATTGTGAGATGATAGAACTGTAACTTACTGAGCTCCGGACTAAAACGAGGTGCGTTCGTATCTGTAGACTGGATTTTGACTGCAGAGAAAAAGATGATTTTTTTTTTTCTCAGCACTTCAGGGAGGTTGACATGATTTAACTTTGATTGCAGAAATACCACATAATGTGGGATCTGCTTTGGATCTGGCCACATGACCACTACACTTTGATTGCGCCCTTGTTGGTCTTTGTGCTTTTTTTTTGATGAGGGGTGGAGGGGGGGGGGACCTGATCACACTCTATGCCTTCTCATATGCTGCATGCATTCACATTGTAAATATGCTGATTTTCTACAGTTGCTGCTCCTGATTTTGATGGAAATACATTTCCACCTGGAAACGTTGCAGGATTTTTTATTTTTTTTATTTTTTCCCATTTCCCAGTTCCAGACTTAACAAAGCATCATGTTGCTCCACCATAACTTCTGCACACACACACACACACACACACACACACACACACACACATAAACATCAATCATTTGTTGTATCCATGCATTGTAAGCATTGATATTCATAGTTGCATAAAAATACAAACACTCCAGCCACACACACACACGCCTGGACATTCGTAATAAACAAAAAAAAAAAAAGAAAGAAAAACACATGTAGAGCGATTTGTTTTGACAGAGTGAGTGCGCTGTGGGAGTAAACCGTCATGCTTAACCCCAAAAATAAACCTCACTCCAGGGTAGGAGACAAAGGGCACAGCATCTCACTCTGGGGCTCACTCACCAACACACTAAAAAGACCAGAGAATCTGAAACGCATCCATGTGTAAATGTAAACTTACATACTTTTAACATTTTGGCCAGAAAACTGGTTCAAGTACAACAAATGATGTAATAAAACGCACACTCTAAAATATTATTCTTTAATTCACTTTTTTTTTTTTTAAAGCAGGACCAGACAGCATCACCATGGACCATGGTGAGCAGTAAATAATTCATAACCGATTTAGGAAATCCCTTCCCCTGGATGTGACCATTTAGTCCTGTGGCACAAGTCAGGTGTTAATAAATGTATCAGAGCGAATGTTATATTAATTTTGGGCTTTAAATTATGCCTTGTGACCGTTCTTTGTGAGTTAGGGGTGGGAGGGAATGCAAACACAAGCAAATATAAAAGAATTTGATGCACAGGTTTGAATTTGTTTTGGAGTTTTCTATTATCCACACCAAGATGAAATTGTTCAACTCAATGAAACAAAGCGAATTGCACGGAAAACCATTTATAGCCTTTGCCAAGAGCAAGGAAGGGAGTTAATCTACTGTCAAGACCATTGTATGAAGAAGTTAAACCTGACAAATAATTCTAAAGACCATAGCTGGTAATTTCAGATAATCGGTAAGTTACTTATACAGTGACTCATATTGAAGTGATTAAACATGCTTAATGTATCTCTCTACTAATGTGTATAATGACTGTAAGGTAAATTTCAGATCTTGTGTTTGCATTTTTCAGCAAGCCAGACAAAGCTGCAACTAATATTAATATTTTTAGCTTACTGCTAAGAATGAATCAATCTCTTTTATATTTGAGGATAATCCCAAATGGACAAATCCTAGTAAATAAGTGTTTGTGTTCCTACGGTTCAGGATGAGCTACAGTTTCAAAACCTCATTACTTCATTGAGGTTTTTTTTTTTTTTTTCAGTTCAGCTTTGCTGTAATTTTATATCCATTTAATTTCCTTCACATGCCCTAAGAAGAAAGACTTAAACTCCAAAATTATCTCTCATGTAGTTACCGTTTGCAACATACCGAGGTTTGTCTTGTTTTCATTGCTTTTATTATCCATGGCATTTCTAAAATTGTTCAGTTCTTTCTTTTATTTTTAATTAGCATTTTATTTTTATTTTTTTGCGCAGGCTGCGTTCATTGCTTTCCTCCTGCATTATGTTTGGGATCAAGTTGTTTAACGAACAGTGGCGGTGAAAGGAAACTGAGAGCTGCGAGTTGAACCAGGGGCTGCACAATGGAGCAGTACTGCAAGTTTCCCACAATAACCCCCAAAAATGCATGGTTATTATTATTCATCTTGTGTCTGTGTGTTGGCACAGTGATGGACAGAGAACCTTTCCACAGTGTAACTCCTCTCTTCTGTCGGGATTGGGTCCACTGACCCTGAGCAGGATTAAGCAACCACCAAAAGTGGATGACTGGATGTTTTCATAAGATTTGAGTTATGGAAACCACACCTATTAATTACATCACTGTAAAAATCAAGGCTGGATTCAGCAATTTAATTTATCATCCGTTTAAATGTTTCCAATATAAGGTACCATAAAAGGCACGGGTGTTTGAGAAGCGAGTGTTCAGAAAGGTACTTATTACTGTTAATAGTAATGATAATGGCAATTTGCCACTGGGGGATTGCTGCTTGCTGCTCTTCAATTTTGGGAGGCAGATGGCCTTGAGAACATAACATGCACGACTGACTTTATTTAGCTGTTATTTAAAGCCGACCGTTTCTCAACAAGCATATCTCGTTCCTTCACGTTCTGACCGCCAGAGGTTACAAAAATGACCAAAACATAAATCAGTTCCCATCCCTTTCTTTGACAGCATGTGGATAAATGCACGTACGCTCGCTCTCACACCCAGACGCTGTGAGTTGTTGATTCAGCTGAGGATGAGAGGATGAATAAGACAAGTTCGCAGAGGTTCAGATGTCAATCAAGCGGGAGGAATGTTTTCTGTTCGACTGTATTTAAACGCTACGCATGTTTGGAGGTCACCCATCCAGTTATTATTGGGAAACATCTGGATTAGTTATAGGGGTTTACAGCGTATACCTTCTGATTTTTGGAAAGACGGAGCTGAAGAACGGAAACATTCCTGCATAACACTTTATCTTTACTTCCTTAGAATTTACATTTATTTTTTTACCATACTGTGGCACCAATACATTTCATAAGTGTTAGGCTAATATTTTTGTCCACTTTGAAATGTTTGAGCTCATCAAAAAAACAGAGAGCCTGAGTAAAAGCAGTTTTAAAATGATGATTTAATTTAATAAGTGAAGACTCTATCCAAGCCAGTCTGGTTTGCTCCACTTTTTCGCAGGTCGGATTCAAACTACGTTTTTAAAAAGCCGAGTTCACTTTCAGTTGCTAAGCCCAGTTTCTAACTTCTGCCAGATCTGCACATTCATGAAATGACATAAATGCAATCGGTGTGGAAACGTGAGGCAGGCGTAAAGATTTTAAAAAAAGCGACACACCAAGCCCTTGGCTAAATAAATTCATTAACATCCATCAGTTTGAAGGAGTTTACAAAGCCATTTCTAAGACTCTTGGACTTCAGTGGACAAAGGAGAGAGTCGTCGTCCACAAACGGAGAAAGAGAGTGTCGTGGTGATCTTGTCCAGGACTGGCTGGCAAACCAAAACGAAATGGCTCTGCACAGTTTACCAAATACACTTTTGAAGTCAGGTCTTTGGAAATACACACAAAGCGGTCATGTGCAGCAGATGCAAGTGTGCAATGTGTGATATTAATTACAACTATAGAACATGTGACTTCAAATCGGGATCACAGAGTCTCAGGGAAAAGACATCGACAATCTTATTCACCTGCAACATCATGATGAGCCAGCAGCAAATGAAGCAATGAATCCCAGGCAATATTCAAAGTATATAAGTACACAGTAAGTTGTATACCCTAGTTGTAATTAGCCAGCTGGTGGCTGTAATAATGGACTTCTTTCATAATCCATGTGAAATAATTAGATTAGATAAATCAGATTGGTCTAAATGAGAACCTAATGATGTCATGGTAATGAGGTTACAAGATGTTCCAGGAAGTAGTGCAGAGAGCATGTCCTTAAATCATCAGCAGAGGACACACACACACACACACACACACACACACACACAATCACATACACGGTATTCACCAGTTTGTTTCATCAGCTGTGTGTGTCTGGATAGTTTCTTTGAACATCCCTATACAGACTTCAAAGGGATAAATCACACGCGCGCACACACACGCACACACACACACAATTAGATGCAGTCAGTCTTTGGAGTGTTAAAAGAGGACATAGTCTTTTATGTGCTTCATCAGTTGTATCAAAGCACCCATTTGTAGACATCAAGTATCCGAAGTGAGCTGTGGAGATTTATGTGGCATTCATATAAGATGATTTGTTTAACATATGAGAACATGTGCAGAAGTACTTTTTGTTTTTGCAACTTGGTAGATAAAAAGTGTTTGAGAGAGCTGCAAACGTAGACTGCTTTGCAAAAGTATTCCTCCCTCCTGAGCTTTTTCACGTATTGTCATCTTGCAACCAGAAGCTTCGTTGTATTTTACGATTGTATGTAACAGACCTACACAAAGTGGCCCATCATTGTAAAATAGAAGCAAAAATACAAAGAGTATTCAAGAATATTTGCAAATAAAAAAATCCTAAAAGTGTGGCAGGCATTTGTGTTTAGCCACTTTGGGGATAATTGAACCTCTAACTGCAGCACATTTATTTAATAGGTAGGAAAAAAAAATCCACAATAAGAAACAGTTGTGGTTTTTATAACAAACAGTGACACTATTATGTGTTCCTTTAAATGATTCTTACTACATAATTTAAGTGAAACAGTTTAACTATATTTTCTATTTCAAGGTTAATATGAGTAGTCAAGAAACTTATAATTAGCAGTCTATGACCAACACAAAGTCTACAACTACTCTGAGGTTAAAATACGTGTTACACTATGGTCAGTATTGTAGCGTTTGCCGCAACGTCTCCGTCATTCTTTGTTAAAGCGTCGTCTCTTTTATTGAACTGTGACATATACTAATAACAGATATCCTGTGAGCTAAAGCATGCTGCTACCTCACAGGTTAAATAAACGTCGAACTATGTCTGAAGATTAAATCTCTTTGATTGCACATGCAAGGAAATGAGACATAATGGGCAGCAATGTTTCAATGGTGGTCAGAAGAACTCCCAGATAGACACATGCATCCATACAGAAGCGCCCAGATGGACACAAAGGGCATGGCGTTCACATGGCCTTGAGAGGCTGCCTCTGTGATCTTTTAATTTGCATGGATCAACACTAATCCCTGATCCTGCTCATCTGTTTTCCACTCCACTGACCCTGGTGGAAAATGTTTCAGCCAGGAAGATATAGAGTGAGGTTTTTCTTCATGTTTTTTTTTTTTTTTTTAATAATCTGGGAATTTTTCTTTATGCCACTGAATCTCCTAGCAAACACTTGGTGCCTTCCTGCTTTTCCATATTGATCAAATTCCACAAGTTTCCAATGAAAATGTGTTCATTATATCATCATTTTAAACTGTGCGCTCTTAATCGTCACTAAAACTATTACCTGGATATACCACCAAAATTTTTAAGTAGATGGGGGGGACTGACACAAATACAGGAAAGTTAAAAGGACATGGTAAGTGATGGTTGGAGAGGAGTAGAGGAAGAGACTTGGGGAGAACCGCAGAAATGAAATACACACCAAGACACAGATTTATGTTTGGTGGACTGGTTTAGTGCGGACATACCCCAAAATGTCCAAGAGTTTAAAGGGATGAAGGGTGGGACATTTTGTAAAATTGAATTTTATAACTTTTGCATAATGTTATGTTATTCCCTCATATATAAAAAAAAAAACATACTTGGAGTGTCGCTTTGATTCTTACATGCATGTTGGAGAAATTGTTGAATCACTTAAGAACAAGAAGACAGAAGACAAAGCTCAATAATTGTATCATACATCTTCCTTCCACATTTATCATCTATGGATAAATATCAATCAGAAGAAATTTACGGGACTCTCAGTTCTCTTAAGCAGTTAAGGGAAGCTAAGTATCTTTTTTATTGGATTAGCTCTTTGCTAATGAGCCGCACATAGACTTTTCTCCTCATATCAGCAACAACAGATTTGCAGAAGCCCGTTCTGTTCAAAAGCTTCACCAAGAACAACTATGGCTTCAACGTGCGACAAAGACAAGCACTTGTTCAACTATACTTTTTTCATTTGGGAGCTTTACTTGTTCTGTTATTAACGCATCCATATATTCTCCGTGACTGAAATAATCCAGAAAAACTAGAATCAATTAACCACTGACAATTTCCAATAGATCAGTTCTAATCAGTGTTTGGGAACTGAGATTTAAAAAAAAATTATGTAAAATTTTGTTAACTTCACAAAAAACTCAAAAATTAAGACTTTTTGTTAACTCTGTAACCCCAATAATAGTATCATATTTATTTACCACATCTAAGTGTTCTGTATCATTAAATTAAGATTTAAAATGTTCAAGACCTGAAGAATTTAATGGGTTTTTGTTCTTCTTCTTTTTGCATTTTTGGATGGTTTTCTTTTTCTTTTTCTTTTTTTTTAACAATTCTATATTCTTAATTTCTTGTTACCTAACTACAGGTAATGACCCTGTGTGGACTTAACAGCTAATCAGGAAGCAGGTCTAAGTCTCAAAAAGGTAAAGATGCACAGCGTGGGAGAGAGAATCCCTCCCTGAACACCAGAGGCTGGCCTGAAGGAAGAAATCTCGCGAGCACGAGTGACAACAGGAGCAGCACCAGAGGCACCGTCTTTTACAGTGAGCAGAGTCTAGGACTCGAGTAGAGCAGAAGTGCCAGGCAAAATGAAAGCGTGCAGATTCACACAAAGGTAAAATAAATAAATACAAAAAAAATAAGAGTAAGGTACTATACAATTTGCACATTACAAAACATGAGAATGTTACTTCAAAGTTATGAAAAGGAGATCTCATTCAGCAGCTTCCTTGCACATATCCTCATGAGTTAACAAAAGAGTCCATCCCCTATGAACCCACTGCTGAAATGCTAACACCACTGGCATCCCATAACTCAGGAGAGCTTCATTTGTCTAGTAAGACGAGTCCAGTATGTAAAATTAAAGGAAAGTCTCCCTCCGACGCTCCTGTCGCTTGTGTTTGTGTCTGATTTCCATCAGCAGGTTTGCTTGCTTGATGTTAATCCCAAGTGTTGTCCAGTGACAATGATGCATGTGAAATATGCAAAAACATGCGACTGTTAGTGTAATGGCTTGTTTGTCTGGCTGCACGGAGGACGTGAGAGGGTAAAGAGACAACAGGAGGACGAGAGGAGGACGTGAGAGGGTAAAGAGACAACAGGAGGACGAGAGGAGGATGTGAGAGGGTAAAGAGACAACAGGAGGACGAGAGGAGGACGTGAGAGGGTAAAGAGACAACAGGAGGACGAGAGGATGACGTGCCGGGGGGATGAAGAAATGCAGAGAAGGGTTTGAATAAATTAAAGACTGAGCTGCATTAAGAAGAAGCATTAAGACTTTTATCAGAACTTTGTTTGACTTTAAGCCTTTGTATGCAAATTCAATATGTTCAATAACTGCTGAGTGTCTCAAAAATGTGGTGGCAAATGCATTCAAAATAAGAGTCCAAGGCTTTGTTTTTGTTTTTTTTTGTAATTGTAAAGATACTCGGTGTTTTCTTTCTTTTTTTCTTTTTTATTTACAGTATGTAAGACAGAAGATGTCCCCTAAACATCAGTCAGAAACCAACAGCTGTCATCAAGCACCCTAAAACACAGCAGACCCCTGATCCCAGTAGCAGGGTGAAACACAGTTTATGTCCAGATGTGCCTTGGGGTAGGAGAAAAAAAAACACTGAATATGAAGATTTGTGATTAAGCGTACCGTTTCCAGAAAATGAAAACTTATCAGAGGGAGCAGGGCTGGATTTTTTTTCCCCCTCTCTGTTCAGAAAGGTGTGAGTCATGTTTCTTTTTGCTGTAAGAACCAGGCAACCATTGATCAAACTGATATCGGTTTCTAATCAGCTCAGACTTGTTTTAAAGTGAGTCACTGGGAACAGAGTTAATCATGGCAAATAGATGTATTTTATAACATTCAGACATAAACAAAAAAATAAAAAGCTAACTTACTATAAATGAAAATGATGCATATCAAGTAGACAAAAAAGAAAACAAAAAACATTCTATCAGTACATCAGTAAAGAAACCAGCTTGAAATATAACAGAGTGAAAATGAAAATACAGAGAATATTTTATTCATTATAATCATAGGAAAAGACATCATTGAGGCTGCAGAATGCTTATGTGTGATTTGGGACAGTCAGTTTAATAGCAGATGGCTCAAACACCGACATAAATGATCTACCTAAGCAAGTAAAACAACTGAAACAGGTTTCAGGATTTTTTTATTTTATTTTATTTTTTTTTTTGTGAACTAATTTTAATAAGGCTCAAACAGAATTGTAAGTTATTTGACTTTCTAAAATGATGGTGTAAAATAAAATCCTTATCGATTTGCCTTTTTTTTTTTGTTACTGGACACTGAGGCCCTCCTACACTTGACTGTAATGGCTTGTGTGAAAATTTACTGCAGTGTAATAATCCATGACTCTGCAGAGAAACAGCACCTGCAAAACCTCTTTGTCAGAACAGCTAGAGTCACAAGATTTCCTAGATGTCTGATATTATACAAGAAACTGGAGAATTGGACACAAGTTGTGTGGGTGTGACGCTGGCGTAATCCGCTTTATTTAGCCCGGGAACAAGAGTTTAAGCTCTGAAGCTCAGTGAAAACAACACCTTTAGTACATACAAGCTACAAGAGTTGTTGTATCTGTTATATAATACTGCATGTGTGCAATGCTAACCTGTAATATCAACTCATAGTATGTTAACATATGTACATAGGACTGCTTATAAGACTTGACCCTTATTTATCTGAAAACTGATTTGTCTCCCTGCATACATATTATTATTGCTTCACGTGGATGCTGCGGGTGCTGCTTCTCTGTCGTTACCTTGAACGTGCATTGTTGTTCCAGAGCAGCTTTATGCTTTGCCACTATCAAACAGGAGCATGTTGATAACGTTTCACTTTCTTTCAGTTTGACTAACGTCTTCACACAAAACAATCTACCAGCTCTGATGCTAAGCAGCAGCTTGTCTAAGAAAAATTAAGTGCACACGACACAATTACTTGCTGCTTAAGATTATATTTTCTCACTGAACAATGGTACTACAGGTTTGAGCTAATTTTCTTCTTGCAAAATCTAATGTCGAGATTTTTATTTATTTATTTATTTTTGGATCTGTGCTCACTTTTTCCTCCAGTATGTCAGTTTCCTAAGTGTAATTTCATGATACAAAGCAATTTAAAAATAGATATGTGAATATTTTTTACAGAAAGTTTGGATAACACAATTGGTATGAAAAACATTTTTAAATACTGTAGCATTTCTTTATAAGCAGGATGTATTTTCTGCTTCATATAGTTGAAAGACTGCTCATGTAGACAAATATGAGCTTAAACCACTAGTTCTTTATCATTTGGCACGAACAGGAATAATAGATGATATGTCTTAGAGTTACTGTGGATAGGAAAAAAAAATCAATAAAAAATATATATTTTTTAGATATTTTAAAAATACTAAAGTTATTTCTATTTATTAAATTACTAGAATGATAGGAGAGAGAGAGAGATTCCTCAAACTTACGTTAACATATCTTTCCATAGTAAAAGGTCAAAAGGTTTTGGGTCTCCTTTCATAAGCTTCTCCGATTAATTTGTCCCATTTTTCCTGACAGAACCAGCGTAACAGAGACAGATTTGTAGGACAAGTTTCTTGGACACTAATGCACCTCGGATGTTTTATGGGACTGAGATCAGGACTTTGTGATGTTCCTCAGCCCACTTAGTAATTAATTTGTCTGTGTGAGTAGAGTCATCGTCTGTTCAGAAGATCCATTTGCTGCGAAGCCAATGGATCACTGAATATGAAATCAATGACTTCTCTAAAGCCATTGATTTCATATTTGCACATCATGATGTCATCTATTTTGTGAAACAGCATGATGCTGCCATCGATATACTTCACAGAGTGGACTATGTTTTTTAGACTTGCGAGTTTAGACGTCCTTATGGTGGAAATCTGAAAAGTCCACTTGAGAAGGAACCGGCCCAGGGTCCGTTGTTCTCTTCCCCATATCTCGGCTAATTTCTTTCAATTTTGCACATTATGTTGCACAAGGAAGCAGTGTTTTTGAATTGCAGCCACAAATACATCGACAGGTGGCCTTCATTTAACTCAAATTTTATGAAATAATCAGTCAGAATCTTACAAAGCCGTACCGTTATCATCAATGATTTCCAAGTCGTTTAATTTGGAAACAACTTTAGTTGGTGCTAACTTTCATAAAAATTGTATTTACTTCTCTCTCTCTCACTATTCTCGTATTTATTAAATAGTAGTAATTTTAGTAACAGTAACTGATGCAATAAAGGAAAAGTTTAGTCTGATTTTATGCCAGACAGTGAAGAAAGAAATATTGTATATTTTTATACAGCATATGGAAATATACGTTTTCAGCTGCAAATGTAATCCATGGAAAGTCTTTAGTTTTAAAGCTAACAATTCCCCCATTTCACTATGTTTTACAAAAAATGGCTGCATGATCACATTTACTCACAACAATGTCCCTTCAAAGTCCAAATCCTCCTTATGCAAAGCTGCGTTAACGTGTTGATCCCTGGATAACATCTGTATTTTCAAACTCATCTGATGAAAAAGAATTAGAATACAATAAGCCGGCCGCTGCGGATAAACCACTGATGAGATGCTATGACCCAAAACTGAAAAGTACATCTCACACTAGAAAACGTGAACAAGTCTATATTTTTTAAATCTACTTTCACTTGCCCTATTTTCTGTTTAGTTTTATTAATAGTATGTTTTTTTAACCATCTCTATTTATTAAGTTATGTATGTATGTGTTTAAGATACCGCTTGGGTATCTTAAAAGCAGACGGTTTTGTTATTCATTATTTCTCCTCTTCCAATAAAAAATATTGCATTTTTTAAGCTGGTGTCGCTTTTCTTTACATTACTTGTGAAAAAGGAGCATATTAACATTGTTTTTGTTTTGTTTTTTTGCATCCAACATACAGTAAGTGATTTTTCATATGGCATGTGTTTCAGACTCCTACAATTAGCCAACGATCTTTCAGAATGACACACAGAAACCACACTGTTACTTAGAAATCATGTCTAACCTGTGCTGGTGGCATCTTTGAAACAAACTGGCACATTTAGTTTGTTATTTTAAGTCCTGCTACATAATTTTGCAAGTTTATTTTTTTCTTTCAAAGCATGTATGAAGAATTATGGTTATAGAAATGACTTTCAGAGAAAAAAAACCCCTCAAGTTTATTTTAAACTATGAAGTAAGTAGGCACACAGGAATGCCTTATTTAAACCTATGTGACCACTGCCATTTCTGAACTTGTTATGAATAAGTGGTGTATTAAACACAGCTGTGATGGGAATGTTTGAGTACGTCTTATTGAAATGAAAAATTCTTCCTCTTCAACCAACTTTTCAATTCGTAACGTCTGGGCTGAATTTCACAGGTCGTGAAAAATAGCAATTACGTAAACGTTAATTTAGAATACAACACAAATCTGTAAGGTCACCAGTAAAATACTCCAAAGCCAAACTATCCAAAAACCAATATTTCTACTTTGTGATGGCCAATTTTTTATAATTACGTTTGGGTCTGTGTAGGACAGCCCGAGTTATTCACTCAGCAAGTTGAACTCAGTTTGCCAGCAAACAAGTCGACTTGAATTTTATTTTCAGTTATTCCCAAAATGTATTCATAGCTCTGCAGATTTAAGTGCAAAGTAATCTTTGAATTTTACCAACAACTTCTTTTCCTGACTGTAGTGTTGACATTTTGGTTAACACTGAAGTGTTAACCAAAATTTTTCCCCCATCAGAGTTGAATCTGATGGGGGAAAAAATCACTGGAGGGAGCTAAAAACTAGAAAGATGGCAAGGTGACCTTTCAACTTGAAAGACTTGGAGGTCATAAAAATTAAAAATCTAAATCTGTGAGAGGCATGAATCATTTTGGGTTTCTGTATCTTGGTTAAATTTTCACAGGGCAAAACAAATGCAGGATTTTTTTCATTAGTTTTTATAAACACTGCAGTTAGAAAAAAAAAAGTACATCTGTAAATTGGCTGTATGTTCAGTAAAACCTTTGATTCGACGTTCTTTCATATCTGGACTGAGGAACTGTGAACCGTGTCCGATTCCTCCTGTCAGCTCTACAAACTAAAACACACAACAATCTGTTATTCCTGCAGACATGAAAAGGGACATGCCTGCACACAAATACCTGTTTGCATTGATGTCACCTAAGCAAGATGCAGGCCGATCTGGACAGGTCCCTCCTAAAAGCAAAGCATTTCGGACGATGCTACATGTAGGTAAAAATGCTGATTAGTTGAATGCAAGTAAGCACAAGCTGGTAAATGCTGACAAGTGATCTTATTAAAAAGAGGCTAAAGCATGAAATACACTAAAACAAAGAATCACAGATTAAAAAAAGAAAACTCAAAGAGTAGCTGCTGTGAGACATCTACATTTCTGTGTTATTAGCATTCTGTTTATCTCCATTATTACAACATTGTCTGCTATAGTTTGCTGAGGATCCAAAACAATCAAGGCTAAAAGTTTGGATTAGTATGACTCTAGTTCGCATTCGTCTTCCAGCGTTTACCTTTTCAAAGCAAGTCCTCGTGTTGTTTCCTTGACAAATCCCAGCCAGCTGGCCGCATGTCAAAAGTTTGGAGGAGCAGCTCTTACGTTTGGTAAAGCATAACATGACTTACAGACAGATGAACACGAAGGAAACGGAGAGCTGTGTCGTTTTCCAGGTCTCTGTCGCACATGATGGACAGCGAGTCATACAAAATTCATTCTTCAGCACCCACCTTGTATGTGAAAAGGGGTTTTGTTCCGTTTGCAAATGGCCAATGAGAGCAACAGTGGTCATGAGTGTGATCGCTGTGAGTTTCAGCTCAGTTCTGTTTAATGCGGACGAGGGTCTGGGTGTTGTCTGAATGCGAACCGCTGCAGAGAGCCAGACACCAGGCCTGCAGCCGAGGCATCCAGCTAGAACAGAGTCTTTGTCCAAAGGTTTTTCCACAATTTGATTATATCAGTCCACCTCTTGGAGGATAGATAAAGGACTAGTGCAGCTGCTGTCCCTCAAGTCATTTGAAGAATATCTCCACTGCTCAGGGAAGAGACGGGGACAGTTGTTCTCTTTCATCTATGATGAAAGCATATTTCACCAATCAGGTGTAAATTCCACTTTTTACAATAGTGCATTTGCATAACCACAGATCCGCGTGACTGGTTTCCTGTATGTTTCTGGGATTCAGATCCAGTCGCTTACATTTTAAACATCTGTGTGTGATTCTACAAACTGGTTTCTCTTAGAAACATTGTCCCGATGCTGTAGGAGACCTTCCTCATAGAGGCCGGAGGAGCCGAGCGAGAGCTGGTAAGCGAGGCGTGGCTGTGCGAAGTCCCTGCCTCCAGGAAGTAACACGTCCCTGGGATCTCTTTGGGAAAATTCTCTGGGAGCTCCAGCCGAGAACGGGGGATGAACGAAAAGGAGCGGTCATCTTTCAACAACCTGTTATAAAAGAGCAGAATCATCAGCTGTAAGTAGTGTAAAACAGACTATAATAACATTCATTAGCTGTTTATAATCATCATAATTACAGTAAATATGATCATTTCTAACCTTGAATTTCAGAGCATCTATTAAGTTAAGAAAAATAAATCCCAAATTAAGAGTTTTTTTTTTCTAATGGCCAGTGCCAAAATTATTTGAAAACCTAATCAATCCCTCTTAAATACATATAACTAAACTTTTTCTCAAAGCCACTCCTCCAATTGTATTAACTATTTAATTTACCTTTGAGATTAATAAAGTATTTTTGAATTTAATTGAGAATCGAAAAATCATAAGAACTTGCCATTCAAGTAATCGAGATGTGAACAGAGACGAATGCTGCCCTTCTCTGACCAAGGCGAAGATTTATCTCATGTTTTATTGTTGTGGTTCTGATGCTGAATGCACCAGGATTAAAGCTGGATCTAAAGTTTGGGTGCATATCTCTTTCAGTTCTTCACCCACTCAGATTAAAGAAAAAATAACAGAAGTCAGAACAAGGCTTGAGACGCTGAAGTTTTGATAAACTCGTAGTCAGTTTCTCTGTCCTGCACACAGACTTTTATTTGCTAAGAAATCTATACAATTTGAATCATGTTGTGATTCACAATAGCTTTAATTGCTAATAGAGACTGTGGCACACTGTTAAATGGATGTTGTATGTATTAATTATTTTTACTTTTTTTTTTTTTTTTTTTTTTTTTTTTACCATTACTGCAAAGCTACTTTTGATGTTTTAAGGTAGAGTGTTGATTTAAAGGGATAAGGAGATTAGAAGGTTTTCTGAGGCCTTTGGGGAAAACATCTTCACTTTTTTTAAAGGCTCGTCAGGGCTGTCACTAACATGTTAATTTGAGTACCCACCATCCGGGCATATCACTCATCCACATCTTTCTACGTCCCCCACTGAATCGAGCAGCTCATTGGACACAGATAGTGATGGGTCCGGCAACACTGATGCGTCGGTGCATGTGTCAAGCCCATAGACCAAAACCCGCGTCGGTGTATTGGTTTCAGCAAGTCACGTGACCGATACAGAAACTGTTTCGAAATTACATTAACGTGCCAAACTGTGTTTAGCTCAAAACCCGACCAGAGGCTCGTTGATGAGATCCATCGCTCTGCCGTAGATACAGTTGTGAATCTCGCGGGGCAGGTTGGAGGAGACGCTTTAATGACATGACTCCGGATCACATTAAGGCCCGATTGATACACACGCACATCCGCTGATCTGAAAACAGGTTTTGTTCTTTGGTTTCAATGTAGAGTATTTATTTATGCTGTGTAATAACTGTAGAAAATAAAGGTAACTACTTCACGGATTTCGCCTATCACGGGTTATTTTCAGAACGCAACCCCTAAGAAAAACAAGGGTTCGCTGTAAATGTAGTGTTTAATTCATTTTTTTCTACAGCAGGAGAAGTTTTGTCAAAAAAGCGTAACAGACTAAATTTCAAAATCTTGTAAAAACATTTTTTTAAATAAAAATTTGTGGAGGAAAAACAGTCCATGCATCCTCCTTCCAAACACATCCACTTACATTTTCACTTTATGGCGCATGTTCTCATTATTTATTGACTGTATATCAAATATATTTTAAATTTAACTGAAGATATGACATAATACAATATATAATATTCAATAAAATACAAAGACTTAATTAAATCTTATTGTATAGACTAGGTCATCAAATCACTACGTTGCCTGTAGGAATTTTTAATGCCCAGTAGGTGTCAGTATTGAGTGACACAGTATCGACACAGAATCGACACAGTTTTGCTATGATTCGAAACGATACATGACGCCTCGTCTACCCATCACTAGACACAGATATGTGTCTGAAGCTTTACTACCAGCTAAGCCAGATATGCCATCCACAAGTACCAAGTGATAATCTGAGGCCGTTGAGACTCGCCAAAGAAAATGTTTTGTTTCCGTCAACGTTAACTAGTTGTCTGTCCCAAAACACTGCTGAGAGGATATTTGTCTCTGCAAACTCAAGAGAAACTGTATTTTCACACCAATTCTGCAGCTGAGCCCAAAAAATAGCCCCTTCCTACTACCTGCTGTTATTCTGTCCCGACTTTCAGCCAGAGATCAAAGCCTGTATTTGGCAGAACATGTTACCTACTCCCTCAGAGTAACCCAGTCTGGTCCTCAGTGAGCCCAGGCTCCCGACGAAGAGAGAAAGATGAAGAGCATGTCTTTTTACACTGCCTGCTTTCTGTGAACCAGACAGTGAGCAACTTGTGTTTCCGGTGGGAGAGGTGTGAATAAATTGTTAGTCCTTATTGTTCTTGTTTATTACTTTTTATTTTAACTAAATATATGTAAAGACACATTAGTTTGATTACTAATAGATTTGCATATGGATGTGATAATTAGTTCAAGGCTATTTTCCTATAATATGAACACTGCATCATCACTGATTGCACAATAAATTGGAGCAAAGAGAAATTAAAGAAATATCCTGGTATTTTAATTGATTAAGTCCTACCAAGAACCTTTAGGATGAACTGAAAAATGGTTGCAAAAGAGAGAAATTGTGCATAGGAACGGTCAGAGGTCCCACTCTGTACGATCCATTGGTATGAACGCGCTATAGTAGAAGACTAGTTGGTAAAAAAAAAAAATGTGTGGTACAAAGTATTAAGAGTAGGATGTCATAAGGTGTGACATCAGTGTATTTAAAAAAAAAAAAAGGTATTTATTTCTTAACTTTTGAAATGATTCCATACTGAATAAATGTAATCATGGTAAAGGTTAGTCAACTTTATGTTTTTTTCAAATAATGAGATTATAATACTGGGTTTGTTTTTCACTCATCCCTACCAAGTGCTTAAAAATGGCAAGCACCTTGTAACAGATGTGATCAAAAATGTTTCTTTATAATTTACCTTTAAATCTCTATGAACTACAAACAAAGGACTTACTTTGCTTTATTAAAAACATGCATTTGCTGGTACTTACTGGTAGGTCGTCGGACTAACATTGATGCACCTTGGATGGCTTCCTGATTCAAACTTGCTGGCTAGAGTGACGTTGTTCCCAAACAGGCAATATCGCGGCATTTTAACCCCAACCACGCCTGCCAGGACCGAACCTGTGTGGATGCCTATTCTTAACTAAGAGAGGAAAGGAGAAAGACAGAAGGGAAGAGCGATTAGACCCATGACAGGTCATAACACTTCTGTTGAAGTTCCTTCTAGCAGAATATTGTCCTTGGGTTGAGATAAGAAGGCCAATCTTACAGGAGATCTCATGTTCAGCTCGGAGAAATGAAATTAGACAGATATCGAAAATAGAAACTGAGCGTCAGTGTGTCATGTCTGCAGCAGAGAATATGGGCAAACTCATTTAATTTGTGCCTGAATTCAACCCAACCTGGCCTCTGGAGTGACATGACACCAGGCACTGCAGAGCACGCTCGCAAATTAGTTTTCCAAGCTGAGCTGAACTGATGGAATTAATTACTATACAGTACAAAAGCTTTCTTGTTTTGAGGCTAGAAGTACTGTGTATGCTTTGGAACGAGTAATGGACATTGTAGCGAAGAGATCATAACTCCATAATAGCTTGGATGTTGTTATCTAATCTCATGCACACCCTGCAGCAACGGGATTTAAAATAGCATGAGAGTGAGAGGGAAAATTATCAATTCCCTCTCCCCCTGGTAACAGGTTTACGGTGCTCATTTTGTAATCTAGTGTGGATCTATACATAACTGCAGGCAGTGTGAAAGCCATCCTTCCAAATCAGGGCCACTTGATCAATTATTGATTTGTAACAATTAGGTAAAGATTGCATACTGCACATCACACACCAAACCCAGAGGAACCCAGTAGATTGTTAACAATTAATCTCAACATGCATTCCAGCACACTGCGATGGAGTCATGGCAACAACAGCTGAGGGTTGTAGTGAGATAGCGCAGGCAAATGCAAAGGCAATGGAGAGAAAGGCAAAATGAACCTATAATTAGATGGTTGGACCTTGACGGTTCAGGGGGAGAGATAAAGAAAATGAAACAGACAGCGAGGGAGAACGAGGATGGCAGGTGCACCAGCGTGACCTATTTTTGTGGCTAAACCGCATACAGACAGGCTGTATACTCGCCTGTCTTTACAACAGACAACCACTCAGACAGACACATACACGCACACAAACAAATCTGCATCTGCGCCCACTGTTCTCTTCATTTCTGAGCCTTAAAATACAAACAGTAATAGCCGTACACTCTTCCCCTCTGTTTTGCCATGAGTCAGCATCCATTGCACATGGCCCTCATTGAAGTCGAAGAGCAAATGCCGCAGCGGCACAGGCAGCCAATCACACCATAGCCTCTGGCCATGCTGACAAACAGATAATAGATACAGAGATAGACTGAAAGGCATGCTTCTCTGCATCCACATGTGCCAGCTCACATGCTTATATTCAGACTGGAAAGCTGCACCTCAGATTTCGAGTCTGGTGTCTACAGCTTTCACTCCAACTTTGAGGTGGTAATGTTCTGCAGCAGTGTTAACTGGCTATTTAAAAGCCAACAGAAGAAAAATACATAATAAATTAAAAGAACACGGGGAAAAAAATGAGTGTGATTTAAGTCCTTAAGGTGGCTCAGAAATAAGTTATAGCATTATAGTCAATGTTGCTTTTGTTTGTGCCTCTAATCATTGCTTAACCAGTAAGCCTTGCATGGTACAAAAGTATATATGCAGCAAAGATAACATTTACATCACAGAACCAAACACAGAACAGTGATTCATCAAACAACTTGAATGATCAACATGTTTGCATTATGTTTGAAAAGCAGGAAAAAAAATAGGGGAAAAAGTTGAAAAAAAAAAGAACATGAACACCATGGGTTTGTGCTTAGGTAAAACTAACATTAATCAAACATACGCTGCAGTAAACATAGTTAGCTTAACACAGAAGGGTAACAAACAAAAAATTGGAAAAAGATTTGTTTCTGACTTTTGAAACACCTAGTCCACAGAAGAACAAAGAGATGCAGAGTGACAAATCAGCAAGAACAAACTGAAGTGCAGACAGCAGATTGAAAAAAATGTCAAGTGTGTAAATTAATTTTCAACTTAAAAAAAATGAAACAAAGCAAACCACCAATAAGATGAAGATTCTGCTGTATGTCTGCTGTCAAGGGAAGGTTTGGTCCATGGCATTTGGAGCCCAAATCTATACATGTCAATCAAGCAGAAGCCTAAGATATTAACAATTTACACCGCATCAGGTATGGAAAGCCACAAGTGCCACAATTCAATCATTTAAAAAAATCCAAACATTCATATTTATGAATATTAATATTTTGTTAAAACTGGAGATGCATGTATTAAATTAAATAATAAATTCTGTATATTATTTAATCCTTTATAATAATATTTTAACTATCCACATCACTGGTGACTCAGTCACTCAGTAGGGCAAACACTGCCATGGAAATGGTTATTGGTCTGCAGCAGAGATTTTGTGCAGGTTAACTAATCAGATGTTTGACTTTTTCTTCATTCAGACAAAAGAAGCGGTTGAAGATTAATTATTCTCTGTGGTTTGTAAATATTAATTGATTCTCTATAAGGTTATAAAGAATAAAAAAGTAATCAATAAAATTATATTATATTACCTTTAAACCTTTGGATAACATCATGACACTGTTTATTATATAGCAGATACAGGTGATTCAATGTCTTACTGATATAACAGACTGGATATAGTGGTAAATGTAAAGTGCACACAGTAAAATCTATATTAAGCTCCTGGAGGGGATAACTGTGGTGCAAACATAAAATTTGTTGTTATGGCATAAACAATCTGTTAATTGCTTTGTCACATAAAAATGTATATTTAAATAAAAAATAAAAAAAACAAAACAAAAAAAATATGGCCTTAACTCTGCAACCATGTCCTTTAAAAAAGTTTCTTGCAAGACGCAGTGCTTCACTGCACCGATATCCACTTGTTATGACATGTTTTCATGGAGGAGGTGCAGATGTGTCCTCTCTGCAGCATGGACGGCATGCAACCCTGACAGCTTTGTAAACACTGGAAACTCTCTGTTGGACCAACTCAAATGACAGCATCTACAAAATGTATCTTTGTCTGGATGTTCGGGACGTTCTTGTAAAGCGTTATGTATTAGCAATTGTAAATGTGTTTTATGTGCTGGTCCCTTACGGTGTTCTTCACGTTGTTACACGAGCATGTCGAATGGTGCCTCGTTAATGGGGTGAAGAAATTAGACTTTGCACTGCACAATCAAAACCTTTTGCTGCTGCACACAGAAAGGCTGCAGTTGTTGGAACTGCAATATGACAGAAAAAAAACAAAAAACAAAACAGCTACTTTCGGTCAGCACGATCAGCCTCTGATTCTTTCTGAATGCAAACTGCAGCAGATACTGCAGATGTCTGGTAGATACTTTTACAAGAGTTTACTCATGAACTATGTTGTAGGGATTAAATTTCCTCCCCACATCTAGACGAAAAGAAAAATGTTTGGCTCTGTTTTTGCTCTCTTAAAGCCACTCATCCATGCACTCATCCAGACAAACAATAAATAAATAGCGTCTCATACTTTATTATAATAATAACATAGTGGAAGCAACATACAGTGTCTGATTACTACCCATGTTTTCCCCTTGACATTTCACACCTCAATATATTTCAGTGTCCTTGAATCACTCTGTGTCCATTTGTGTCTCACAAAGCATTTTCTCTCCATTCTCTCTCACATCTCTCATGCTAGTTTGCATAACAGTGAAACATTGGCTGGGCTGAGAGTACTCGCTGAACAGCATTTATCATCCTGAAGTGTTGAGTATCTGTATATCTCTGCTCTATGCCAGCACAAAATGAGTAGGATGGGAAAAAAAATGGCAAAACAAAAATCCTAGGAAGGCAGAACAAGGACAAAACCCAGGGAAAATGTGTGAAGGAAATTGAGGGAGTGAGATACAGAAGATAAAGGAGCACCTTTTAGGAGGAGAAGAAGATAGAGAAGTAGAACCAAAGAGAGAGAGAGCAAATGTAAGAGAAAAAGAGCAGGCCAGAAATGCTTGGCAAGGGCTTTCTATTTTGAGACAAATGGACCATGTTAGTCCCACAGTGGTACACATAAAAGTGTCCTTTTCTGTGGGAAAAAAGACATAAATAAATGGTTTTAGGAGCCAAATATCTGCATTTTCTTGAACAAGTGGCAAAATTAATCAACTGAACAAAGATTGGACAAAGGTGAACATCTGAACCCTTTTTTATACTTTATGTACCTTGTAAACATGTTCAGAAAGTCAAAACTGAATCACATTTTATCATGTTACATACACAACCTTCAAAGTACTTTATTGGGCTTCACTAACAAAGCATAATGGGCAAATCGAGACCAATATCTTTTCACAATACCTCAGGTTTTGTTTGACTGGATGAAGAGTACCTGCAAACAGAATTTCTCAAGTCTCGCTTCTTATTTTAATTTTTCACCAGAAAATAGGCCATTCCATTGTAAATTTGGCTGTAAATTAGTCTCTTCTCAAGTCATTTGCATAACTGGACAGACTGAGTACCCAGAATTTAGCTCCATACATCTTCACACAAGCTCTGAAGAGGTTTCCTATTACTGCAGCAGAAGGGCATCCCCAAAGTTTGATACCACCAAGACCAAAAAAAATTCAGATTTTGTCTCATTTGACCAGAGTATCTTCTTCCACTGAGTTGTATGCCTTTGGCTTCTTCTCAACTCTACCACTGGCTGTTTTTTGGTCTTCCTGAAGCTGTTTGCTCACTAATTTCCTCTAAGAAATTTCTGAGGCCTTTATAGTGCAGCTAAGATTAAGTTATGCATAGGTGGACCCTAGAATCTAATACAGTAAGGTGGCTTGGATACATATATAAGCCACAATTTTCTGATTTTTATCTATTTTCATGTAGTTCTGAAGCATCACTTGAGCAACTTTTATAAAGTGAGAGATTAACTTTGTTTTTCTTGCATTTAAGTTTTTTATCAGCTGACTGTTAATAAAAGTCAGTGTCTTACATGATGACCAAAAACAACAAAACAAACTAAATAAGCTGATATCCCAATGATCACAGGACTAATTACTTATATATCTTGGTTATATAAGGCTGCATGGGAGCCTGCTGAGCTTCTCAGGCTCCTTTCAAGTTTCATATGACCTTCAGGGGAACCGAACTGAGGAGAAGCATTAATAAATCATTTTGTGTTTCTTTTATGTTCACCTAAGCTAACATGATAAATTCCTCTCACTGTGCTGTTTTATTTCCTCAGTAAATAAAACAGGTGTCGTTTTCTGCAGAGCAGTTCTCCTTTTGTCGCGCCACAAAAATGGAAAAATATGCAGTTGTATCAACAATAACTTGAGAATAAATGAAGGCGCACTCTGATTATGTGATCAGTGCTTCAGAACTATAACGTGGTGCTTTAGTTTCGAATCGAGTTGACACTAAATTTCTAATAGGAAGTCTTTCAGAGGATCTTTTATAGTTGTTTGCTGGGCAGAAGCTAAAAAAATGTTTTGTTCTAAATTATTACATTGAGGAAGCTTCATGCAATCTAGTCTAGTAACAAGGCAACCCCAAAACAAAACTATCATAGAATATTCATCATGATTGACAGAGCTAAAGTAATATGATGCTCTCTTTTGAGGAGAATAAAATATGTTTTCCCTTTTGCCTGACGAAAACAAAAAACCTGAGTGTCCCCAGATCAGCATAGATCTGACCAAAAACAAACTATAAAAAAACATTGAGCCTAGAAACAAAGAATATTTTACAGTTTCTACTAAATTAAAACTCTATCCAACTGCATCACACATTAGACAACTGCAAACATACAAACAAGTATGAATCAGTCAGAACTTCTTCCTACCAATTGGTGAAGTGAAATGAAAAGTAGAGACCAATCTCATCCTGTATTTGGACTTTGTTCCACTTTGGAAAAACAGCCTTCCTCTCAACAGGAAAGACAGGGAGCTTCCCAAATATGTTCAGGGAGGATTCAAA
Organism: Poecilia latipinna; assembly: GCF_001443285.1. Classification (NCBI taxonomy): domain Eukaryota; kingdom Metazoa; phylum Chordata; class Actinopteri; order Cyprinodontiformes; family Poeciliidae; genus Poecilia; species Poecilia latipinna. The sequence goes on from NW_015113375.1 coordinate 24,448, forward strand.
AACGCAAACTCTTTCTGAAGTGCTCACATAAATTCTTAAACATCCTTATGGTAATCTGATATAGAAGAAACTCCATAAAAGGACCTATTGTGGATATACCAGCACCGACTGATCCAGGAAACCACGTTTGCCTTGTCAGAGCAGAAAGGATCCCATTTAAAAATGGGTGGACGATCTTAATGGTTTTGGTGATTGTGTATATAATTCAGTTAAAGAGAGACAGAAAGAGTGTTTTACACTTGGCTCATTGATAAGACAAATGGGTCTTTCTCATTGCAGTATATTATTTATTCATTTATTTACATTCATCTCTTAGTTGCCCATATCTCACCATCGATTGTTTTTCAGGTATTCCTTCCTATGTTGTTGTTTCCGTAATATTCTGCTTAATGTGTTGTATTGTAATTTTGAGCCATCCCAAAGTAAATATCAGTTTCACTTGATTGTACAATAATTCAGAATACTGTAGTATTGACCCTGAGCTGGAAAATTACTAAAGGAACTAAAGGTTCATGTTGTTCCTCAGAACATGAACCCCAAAAAAATAAATAATGTTGTCATCCTTAAATAAACCAAGCAAACACAAACACATTATCATACATAAACCTTTCATATTCTCAAAGTACTAGATGGCTCAAATGATTATGGACAATCATTTAAACTGCAGGTTGAAACAATGTCTCATCTAGTTCAGCTATTTAACAACTCAATGCACCTGCATGGTAAAGGAAAAATAAAATTAAACTCACCTTGATAGGCTTCCCGTCAGGCGTTAGTACCTCCTCAGAAAGCTCTATCATTTTTAGAGCCATGAGTGCGATTGGTTTTGCATGGCTTTCGACCTTCTTATGAAGTCCACCGGCCACACAGTAGGCATCACCTATTGTCTCAATCTGTATGGGAGGAGAAGGAGGAGCATGAGCATTCGTTACATCTTCTTTGTCACGTCTGTGAATTTTGATCAAAGCATAACGACTTGAAAAAGTTGTAACAGAGATGCAAACTTTTTTAATAGTAAACTATTAGAAAAACATTTTATTACATTTTTTTATTTCATTCGCTAAGTATGTCACACTCCTAGCATACATGAGCCTCACATAGCAGCAGGAAAATATACATGTTCCTACCATCTATTACAATATTTTAAAACTAAAACTAAAATCGAGCTTCATGGATTTATTGTATGCAGCTAGAACTCAATACCGATGACAGACTGTAAAAAAATAGATTTAGAGCAGACACCAAAAAAAAAAAAAAAAATCTGGAAATACAAACTGCTCTCATTAAAGCCTGCCACAGGCTAAATCATTTCGACAGTAACCATGACAATGGCGACATATGGGTGATTCACTCTCCTCTGGTGTCCTCCTGTTCCTGCTTTCTGCTTGACACACAAACCAACTCCTCCATCGCAACTCTCAAAACCCATCCTAATCACAGCCACTGTCTCCCTCCATCTCAGCGTTTTCTCTTCCCGTCTCTGCTATCTGCTGTGTCACACGTTTGACAACTATTACAAGAGAAGCCCATTTTTGTAGGAGAGCCATAAGAAGATGTCAGGAAGGTGTCAGAATCTTTGGTAAGCTGTCATAGACTGGCGGCTATTATTCACGTTTCCAACACACACACACACACACACACACTCACACAGTGCTTAAAAAAGTATTTTGTCCACCCTACTCTGATACTCCTAAATAAATTTAACAATTTCCCTGCAGAACTTGAATGATTTTAAAGTAGACTTGTTTGTAATTTTAATCTCTATACAAATAAAGCTGTTCTGTGAAGGCTTTAAGAGTTAGTTGGAGAACATCAATGAACAAACAATATCAGAGCTCTGTCTGGCGTAAAACAACATACCAAGCTTTAAATATCTCAGTTCATCATTCAGAAATGGGTAACTGGAAACATACCAAGACCTGGACGTCGAACTAAACTGACAGGTCGACCAAGGAGAGCATTATTAAAGTGAAGCAACCAAGAACATGATGCATGTGTGTCCCATTCACTGACCTTGTAAACATCCAGAATGCCACACTGGTAGTCGAAGCGTGTGTAAAGCTCGTTCAACATTGAGATAACCTGCATGGGTGTGCAGTGGGCACACACGGCCGTAAAACCCACGATGTCCGAGAACAGCATGGTGACATCATCGAATTTACGCGCTGGCACAGGCTGGCCCTGCCACAGCTTCTGCGCCACATCGCCCGGAAATATGGAATACAGGAGATCCACGGTCCTTCGTTTTTCTTCCTCCAGAGCCTGGTGTGTCCTCTCTAAAGTGGCCTGAGAAACGAGAGAGTGAGGTCAGGAGACTTGTTGCGCTGATGAAGCAGCAGATGACAAGATTTCAAGCCAAATGAAATCTGCTGCAGTGCGCTCATATGTTTGTGCGGGGTTTATTTTTAGCTGAGTTTATCTGCTTGTTTCTAACTTTTCTGAAGATCTAATGCTATAGTACTGTTCAAGCAGGCAAAATACAATAGTTATTTATAGCTACAGCCTGGGGAAGGGAGGCGGGGTTGCTGCAGAGGCTGAGACTGATGCAGTGAGCATCCACTGAGTTGTTACAAGAAGCTTTGAAGCCACATTTGTTACAGTTAACATGGCCGATGAATATCAGTTTAGTTTATGAAGTGAATTTACTCTGTAAGCATTAGTGAAGAATGAAGCATCACACTGTCATCCCAGTTACAAGTTGCAATCTGCTGCTTATTTCTTAGAATTAAAGTCAAGAGACCAGATCTCGTCTTAAAGAGGTGATTAATGTGCAGACTCCAAAAAGCTGCTGTGTGATTTGAATAATTTTAACTCCTAATGCTGAGAATTCAATGAATATTGGATGACAAATGGCCCTGCTTAAACAGAACCAGTGTTACAAAGAAGGATCCAATCATCCTAAATCACTCTTTGCTTTAAAGCCAATAATTTTATTATAAGTAATAACATTTATAAGTTATGATAATACACCAGATCTTGAAAATACAGCAGTCTGTATTATTAAAAAATATTTATATCATGAGAGATATCATTTCTTTCTATGCTTCTGTTTACCTTTAGTTTGTCCATTCTCTTCTTTAGGCCATCCTGGGCCTTTGCTTGCTCCCCCACCAGGATGACGTCTCGTGTGGCATCGTGGATGGGGATGTCTGACAGATGGAGACCTCTGCCCATCAGCTCCTCTAGCTTATCAACACGCGGCGAGCCCAGAAACATCAAGGAGCAGGACTCGGGGACATGGATCATTTGACCTTTCAACTCCATAACCTGGCAGAAAAACAAAACAAGGAGTAAAATCAAGACGTTCTCCAAGTTACATTCACGTATTGGATCGTGGTTTGTGTTTCATGTTGACCTCTCATTATAAAATAAACAATGAGGTCATGAATAGCTGTGCTTTGACTGCTTGCATCCGACTGAAGTGTGAAAACAGAGAATGGTGATCTTTTTTTTAATCAGACAATAAATTCATATCATGAGTTATTTACATGTAATACAACTGGTTTCAATTTTAAAATCTAAAATTGAAACCAATTTTGAAACCATCTTAACTGTGTTAAAAACTCAGATATTTATAACACAAGCAAAATGACTTAAATATTATTTTTTTTGACAACACAAGCGTGAGCCTTATTTTTGTAAAGAATATTCTATGCTAAAAATATTCTCAACACAGAAAAATCTTGGAGGCTGTCTTCCCAAAGTTAGTTTTCTGACATAGCTACTTTTATAACAAGATAAGGCGATACCGATAGAAACTTGCACTCAAATATGCTGAAGCACTTCAGCAAATTCACCGCATTCTTGCTCCGTTTTATGTTGGATTGTGATATCTTAGTATTTGTTTGCAATTGGAGAAGCGGGGCTCAAGGTATTGATAGTTTAAGTTGGAATAATGAATTATCAGTAAATCTCACAGCAGATAAACATGGTGATCACAAGCAGCAAAGCGTTAATATTTGAGCATATGCATCATACATGAGAGCATAATCATTGTTTTCAGATGTTCCCTCTGAGGGGATTGTTGATCTGGCTGTTTGCATGTTACACAAGAAAAAAAAATACTGAAACAAGCATGTCTTATTTTCAAAAGGCTTGTCTGTTTTGCGAGCTGTTCTCAGAACTATAAATTAAACGATAAAAGAAAGACTTTTTAAATAGTGATGTCATTCTAATGCTTTCTTTTTGGGGGGATCCAATATAATTTTAGAAGAGATAACACATCAGTGGAAATCAAAGAAAAATCGACTCCTGGACTCTGCATGTTGCTGTATACCGACCGGCATTGACTTGCTTCTGAGTAAAGGCGAACAATGTGCAGTTTTATTTTTATTTTTTATCCAATTCCAATTTTCATATTTTGTGAAACTATTAAAATAAGACTGTGCCACTCATCAAATTGGTCTTTCAATTTAAAATTGAACTGCATATGATCACACAAGCAAATGGACAGAAAATGATAATTATTTTTGCTACATTCTTATTTGCAAGTGTATTTTTAATTTAATTGTAATACATGTAATGCAATATTAATCACTTTTTTCAATAATCAAGCTAGCAGCTGTAAGCTAAACACTATGACTACAAATATTTTGTATAAGTTATATTAAACTGAAAATGCCAATAAATAATAACCAGTTGTCTAATTGTTGGCATCATGGATCATCTTTGTTAAAAAAAAAAAAAAAAAACATCATCCACTTGTCCTGAAGGATTTATTTTAATTAGCCATGTGACTTGAATGGCTTATTAAATCATCTGTATTTGATTTAAGTCTGGACTTTAACTGGGCCACTGCAAAATTTGGTCAATCATAATTCTGGGTAATTACTTTTTCACATGGAACCACATTGGTTTGGAGCTTTTTTTTTCTTGTAATGAATAAAATCATAATTTCAAAACTGCATTTTCTATTTATGCAGAGTCTGATCTCAATGTTTGTTTGACGATATGAAGCATAAGTGTATCAAAAAAAAAAGTAAAAACAGAGAAAATTTGTATGGAAGAAACAAGTTTTCAAAGCACTGTAAGCATAAAAAAAAGATCATGTCAGGTCAAGCTGAAAATCCGTTGATTCCGGTCACCACCCTGGAAATAGTGCATTCTCGCTGCAGAGTGTGTTTCTTACAGAGGGGTTTTCCCTTCGTGCTCAGTCAGCAAATATTTTCCCCTGAGAAAAATGTCATATAGAGGCATCCCCCCTAGCAGTTTTGTAGGGTAGAGACATTTATTAGAAAACATTACAGGAGAGAGGAGCTCAAAAACAACTTTTGTTTTAGTGGAAGAGCCTAATTTTACTGTACTAACAATATAGTTCACGTACATAACACTTTCTTTCCTTTTACTTTCTCTCTTTGCCTTCTCAGTCCCTATGTTCAAAGTCCTTTATGAGTCTCTGTGTCTTTGCTCTTTTCTCCATCTCCTCCATCCCCTCTCTCCGGCTTCCTCCATAGTGTCAGATAGATTATTCCGCAAGTGAGCACGCTGCAGCCCTGTTTTATTTATAGCACAAGTCTCTCCTATGTCTGCATAAAACATACAGTCTACAGCTTAATGTGCACAGTACTTCTCTACAAACATCCAAACATTACTACATGTTGTCTTTTACTGTGTTTCTTTTTATAGAAACGTAATATAAGCATAATTAGATGTGCAGCCTCCAACCCACCGGGTCTGAGCTGACCAAACCCAATAACCCAACATGCACTAATACCTTTACAGAAACGAGAATTGAGAGATCATTTTACCAGCTTCGGCGATGTGACTTTATTTTGCATGCACTACTGGAGTTTTAGGAAATATTCCCATGAGCAATACAGGATCCAAAACGTAAACACGTAAAAAAAAAAAAAAACACATATTGCCGATATGAACAAATGGCAGCGTGAGCAGCTGTTTCAGGAGGCTGCGTCTGTCCGAGTGGGAGGGCCACACGCCTGACATGCTGAAAGCCATCTCCATGGAGATGGTGAAATGAGGGGAGCTAAATACAAATTGAAAAACATGCTCTAATGCTTCTTGGTCAAATAAATTACCTCTCTCTGTTTTAAAATGCTTTCCTCTGTTGGACTATGACATATGTACAAGAACAAAAAAAAAACAAGATAAGGGGATTAACGCTGCTGTGGTTATTCATAGGAAAATTCAAGATTTAGATAAATGAAGTTATGTAAACAAAAATGTCCAGAAGAGCAAGCTAAATCACAGCAGACCTGCTTCATTTCTGTGTAAGGAAATTCAAATACCTCAGGCGTCAGCTTATAGTGTGTTTAGAAATTAATTAGATTTAAATTAAATTCATTGCATTTGATCAGGGATTTCTGACTCCTATTGCAAGATGTGTTTTTAAAAGAGACATAAAAACAGAAAGCAAAGATGTCTGTCTCATATTTAAAGGCAACGTGTTTCAAAGTTTAGGAGCCACAACAGAGAGGCTTGATTTCCTCTCAGTTTCTGTCACATTCTGGGATAACTAAGAGCAGCTGGCCGATCTAACGACCTGCAAAGGAAGATGAGGCTAAATATGCAAGGCATTTACAAGACAACATGAAATTAATTCTGAAGATTCTACAGGAGGCCAATGAAGGGAGGACATGTTTGGTTGAGATGTGCTCATGTCAAACAAAAACATGACTGTTAATTGGTCTCTCCACATTGTCCTTAGGTATGAGTGTGTGCATCATCTCTCAGCTGCTGGACTGGTAATCTGTGCAGGAGGTAACCTATCTCTCACCCAACCACCACTGGAAACAGGCACCACCCTGTTTAAAAGCAGACCAGCATTACTCAACATTTTGAAGGTGGTTTTCCTTGGTTAAGCCTCATGTGGCGCGCTTCTAACTACTGAAGCGAGTTGGATGTTCTTAGCTCGAGGGGGAAATTTTGTGTAATAAACAAGTTCAAATGGTTTTCTGTTCTTAGAAGTTATTCTAACAGTGGACTGCGTGGTCTTTCAATTTGCACTTGCTGATTACCTGTCTAGGATGTGGGTATTTTTTATTTGTAGTTTTGTGATTCAAATATTCCCTTCTAAAATAGAAGTTGCTACAGGATTTTAAATATGCCTAGTGTTGTTCAGTTCCAGAAACTTAATAAAAAATGTTTCTACGGTATCCAAAATACTCGTTTAAATGCAACACATGTGTTTATAAATGATAATTCAGAAATGTCATGTCAGTTTCCACACTGACGTGACATTTGCACACTAAACACTTGCAAGTTGCCATCCTCAATAAAACTTTTAATCCCAATTGTCTTTCCTTTTTTGATGTTAAAAACATATCTAGCAACATTTGTAAGACTAATCTTCAAGTCAAGAAAGTGTTTTTGTCACGCAATATAATCAATTATTAATTTTAATAATTAATAATGTAAGGATGGCATCCTGCTTCGCAGCAAGATCCTGCCGGAAAGTCGTAGCCTCCTCAATGAACCGCGACAGGATTGTTGTGATTTGTCACGTTGTTTTTTTGCTTGCTTTTTACTGATGTGCTATTTTCTTTGTCTGATTCTCTTACAGAGCACAGGATCTATTTTCCCTCTTTTGATCGCTGTTTTATTTATTTACAGTAGGCCTAATTATGCCAGTGTCTCCCGACCTTCCTCTAAGTAACAGGTGTCTATTTCTCTCTGATTCCCATTTCATAGCTTACTGTGTTGCAAACTTTGCACATTCACAGATGCACACAAACACACACACACACACACACACATAGATATATACGCGCATCCCTGGAGGCAGTTGTGTTGGCCTAGTTGTGCGTCTCTGTTTAACTCGACACTCTTTTCTACTTCTGCCTGCGTTTGTCATGACAGCACAGAGAAAGAGGAAGTAAGTCAACTGTGAGATGGGAGAGAAAAGACACAGCAGTGCAAAAAAACTACACAAGGAGGTGGAAAAGACGGAAAATGGGGTTGATAAATATAAAAAGAAAGACGGAAGTAATAAAAGCAAAGTGACACATAAGGTGTCGACATGTTTATCAGTAAATATAGATCTGATGGGCTATTATTCAAAATTCAACAACAACCCAGGTGATGCATATATGCAAAGAAATACAGCAAAGCAAGTCTAAAAGTTACTCTACTAAAGTGGAATGACAAAACGTAGATGCAAGTTAAGAAAATAAATAGCAAAAAGGCACAGAAACCAAGAATATAGCTGGAACCTGTCAGCATTTAGAAAGCTATACTTCCTCCTATCATTACACAGTAGTAGCAGCTGGTAGTCCTAACCAATTGTCTAAAAAGAGCTTTCTTATTACCATGGCCCGTCATGATGGAATGTCATGATGGGTAAAGCAAGATGTACCTAGATATATACAGCCTTATCGTCGCAAAACATACTGACAGATTATACAGAAATATTTATAAAAACTGCAAATGTTCCAGTGAGTTTCCTAGGGTCTTAATCAGGAAATTAAAAGTACAGGATTTGATCTTAATTTTGAGCAATGACCTCCTTTTACTCTGCAAGACTCCACTACTGAAGAAAAGGTTTACTGAAACTAACTTAACCTTTAATGCAGAACATTTGAGTCTTTGAAATACTGTGCATATAGTCTGCTCAGATTATACAAAATAAGAGGAATGTCACTTTAAATCAACCCAAAAATACCACACCAATGTTTAGGTGTAGAGGTGGGAACATCACAATGTGTGGGGGGCAGTTTTTCAGCACTCAGACCTGGCAGGCTTATTTTTTCCATATAAATCATGGAAGAATACAGGGAGAAATGTACCAGGACATTTTTGACAAGAAAATTAATATGGTGAAAGCGTAGAGAAGTGTAAAAAAACAAAACAAAACAAAACAGAACCACTGTACTTTCAAAATTTCTGTAAAAACTTATATAAAACCCCACCTGAACGATGCATGTGGCTAGTGTCTCTATTTAATCTAGCTACAATCTATTACTACAATAAATTAAATATAGAAAAATTCATTTGGCTATCTTTTTATGTGGAGATTACTTGGATGCTCACCAACATCTGGTGTAGATTTACAGAAAAAAGTGTGTTCAACAACTTATTATGAAAAAAAAATGGTTGCTGGGTTTCATCTACATGAAAACATACAAATATGCAATAAGATGAAAGTAGCCTTCAAGTCATGTTATCTTTGAAACAGATTGCAACAAATTAGCTGTGTCTCATCTCAAGGGCTCTGCTGAGTCATCAAAACATTTTTTCCCAGGTTGTTCTGCACCAGTATGTCTAAAATTTTCGGTAGTTAAAACAACTAATTCAGCTCTACTGACACAAGACAAAACTGCGATCAGTAAAGCGCAGCCAGTGGGGCCAATGCTCAGATAACACATCTCTCAATCTTGATGGGTTCACATTCTGCATGCATAAATGTTTAAAACGCTCCGATTCGGATTGCTTTTTTCGCTTGGCAATGCGGAAAGACAAAAGAAAATGGGAGAGCATGAAAAAAAAAAATCTGAGAAGGCGAGAGATGGAAGTAGTCAGAGAAGGAGAATGAGATGCAAGGACACAGAGAGAACAGACAGGGATGAGGAGAACGAAACACACTGTACTTGGTAAACAGAAATAAGGGACAGCAGGGGAGGGGAGGAGAGAAGGAGAGCTGGAGGTGGAACATAGACCTAATGCTTTCCTTTTTCTAAGAAGATTCTGGGAGATGTCAACAGACTCATTCGTATGAACAGGCACTGAGCAGCAAACAGTCAATGAGTCAGCCTTTTACACACACAAACACACACGCATACACGCAAAGCTGTTTTGGTCTTGTCAGACTTCAGTGTGCAATTCCCTTACATACCACTCTCTGCTTTAAATCCTGCTGTACACGGAAAACACACAAGCTCATGTACACTTTGTTTATGCAGAAAAAAAACACACATGAAAGGGATCCCATCAGCACAGTGGTTATCATGACATCAGCTAAGGTATTCTTAATTATTTGCCCTACCTGCCTTTGATATACTAACACAAAAAATACATGTAAAAAAAATGTTAAAAACTACAAAATAGTTTTTACTTTGTCTTTGCCAAATTACAAAGTGTTGATTTAAATCTGAAAGAGTTCCCCTCGAAATGATCCTGTTTCTACATGAAAAATAATTTTGACTGAGATTTTATTCAATTAATATGCAAAGAAATATATTTACAAATGGCATTATATTTTGTTTTAATGTTGGTTTAATGGAAACTGATCATTGTCATCACCTGATAAAAAACATGCATCACATCCTCAAACTCCTTTTGCAGCTTTGGATTATTCTATTATTATGTGTTTGTTCATTTTCTGACATTTCATATGCTTTATAATCTCTCCTTGAATTTTAAATTTCTTTTCATTTATTACATTTTTTGTTGATCTTTCTTGGATGTGCCACAGGGAACGCAGAAGAAAAATATATTCTTTCTTTAAGCTTAATATTTTCTATGCATGGTCCAGGAGAAACAAAGCAACACGGCTGAAAGCAATTAATATTACTAATGTGCTTAACAAATATAACATCTTCTTGTAGTCCTTCTGACTTTTCTCATGCTTCCTTGTATTTTCGACTAAATACAACAGAAAGAGAGAAATGATTTTCAAAGCATGCTGCTCTGAACAAACAGCAGCAATTTATCTACCTCAGATCAAAGATGGACACTGCTGACATCAACATTTTCTTTGTCCGAGACATGCAGGTGCAGAGATGACGCAAACAAGCAAACCTCTTTCAGGGCTACAATTGCATTTGTTAGATAAAGGCAGTTACAGTGCAGACTCAGTCATTTTTCTCTATTTTCTACTTCTCAGTCTATTATATAGAGTTTTGAAATATCTTTGCCCATGTCCTTCTGTTTGCTTCTGTCCACAACTTTTACCACCAGGCAAAGGTAACTAACTGCAAGTCGTCTAGATCCTGAAACAACAAAGGAGCATCAAACCTTTACGTTAAAACCACCATGTTTGGTGTCGATATGACGTTCACTTTCTGAAATGCTGTGTTAGCTTTATATAAGACTGACAGAGGGTAATGGCTTTGTTTTTCATCTATTGGAGAATTTCTTTAGATCTGGGTTATATACACATTGCTTTTTGGGATTGTTTTTAGCTCACTTCATGTTGCCAGACAGGTTTTATTCAACTGGTTCTTGAATTGTATTTCTAAGTCAAGTCTTTGGGGGACAAGTCCAACTCTTGTCCTATTTTTTGCACCAAGTCAGACTCTAATTGAAAGTCTTTCTCATCAAATCTAGTGCACCTTGCATTATGTAATAATGCCACAATGTGTGATAATGTAATAAAATCTGGCTTCAAAATGTAATAAAACATAATTAAAACCGGATTATGTAATAATCAACACAAAATGTAATGAAATCATTGAACACATTTGCAATGCTGTCTGACACATATGTAATTACATCATTACATTTTGCACTGATTACTACAAAATATGGCGTTAGCTCGTTTTTTATGCATGATGCATTGTGTAATAAACAATCCCAAACTGTTTGTGTTCATCCTAATTATAATTCTTCTAATAATAACCACGTTGTAGAGCCTATGCTCTATTTAAATTGATAGTTTGGTCAATAAGTACCAACTTTATAATCATTTAGTTGCCTTTTCGGACTCAAAGCTAGAACCCCTGGTATTAACCTACATGTCATTCAAGGCAAAATGATTCAAAATGCATTCAAGGATTTTATTGCATTTTACTTCTATTGTTACATAATGCAGTTTTAATGATGTCTTACTACATTTTACAACCCATTTTTATTACAGTATTATTTATCTCGGTGTTATTACATAATGCAGCATTACACACCACATTATGTAGTCCCTACCTACATCACTGTAGGTTGGGTTTCCAAACCTGTACCGTTTGTCCTTTGGCCTAAATCAACACCTAAAGATTGAATCTTTAAATGATAACTGAAACGTAAGAAATCTATTGCAGATCAATTATTTTTACAACACAGCACTTTATAAACCAAAAATTTCATGTAGTTCATGAACAGTATAGGGCTAATGTTATGGAAAAGAGCAGAGTTAGTACTCTGCAGCTAAAATTTAGTGCAGGCTCCAACTGGCATCAAACACCGCGCACACATTATTCACTTGTAGTTGAACTGACTCATCTTAGACAGACAATTGACCCTCTGACACTACAGAGCCTGGGAACGCCGAGATATTTGCAGGAAAATCCTCACCATGTAGGTGTTCCATGATTCACTGATTCTGTCTTGGTGAAATTACAAAAAAAAATAATAATAATGTTGACTGGAAGTGAAAGAGAAATGTTAAAATACTAAAAGTTACATCTTGTTTTCTTTATGCCTGACAAACTATTGAGATGTGATGTGGAAAAAAAAAAAATAACACGACATACGATATCATGCAGAGCTTGGAGGAGAGCTTTTGACTGTACAACCTCTGAACCCTCCCTTATGTGGTGGCCACCCTGTTCACACAGAGAGCAAAGAGACAGCCAGAGATGCAATTTGCCCATTTCTGAGGGGCTCTAAATGTCTCCTGCACAGCAAATATCTTCAGGTGAAGAGAGGAAAGAAGTCAAACTGAAAAGCCACCGCAGGTCACTCAAACACACACCTCCAGTGCTGCGCAAGAGGAGTGTGGCCTCCTTCCTCTGGCCTGTGGCTATCTCTCTCTGCCTTTTCTCTTAAAAATGTCAACCAATTCTATCCTGGCTCTCTATCTCTTTTTCTCTTCTGCTTCCCATTCCAGGTGACACAGGACTCACAGTGAAAGGAATACGGAAAGCTATGCCTCCCCTCCTGCTCCACAAACAAACGGCGGTTTAAGCGCAGTCCTGTTTCAAAGAGAGAGTCCAGACTGTGTGAAATAAAGGCAAAGAGAACGTACAGGTTGCAATATTCACTTAAGATGATTATATACACTTTTAGCCATAATAAAGTTTTAATGTATTTCAATGTGATTTTATGTGACCAACACCAAGTTGCACATAAACTGTGCAATGGAAAGAAAATGCTACATGTTTTTAAAATATTTTTACAAAGTAAAAATTTGAAAAGTGTGACTTGAAGTTATTGAGTTCGCTTTACTTTAAAACACTAAATAAAATCTCACGTAACTATTTGCCTTAAGAAGTCACTTTTTTTATTTGCTGCAAGGCATGAAGGGAGTTCAGCAAACATGCAAAAGAAGATGTTCTAACCATACAGCAAAATGCTATATTGGTTGGAAATCACTGCAGATTGATGGGAAATCACCACCCCACAGTGAAATATGGTGGTGGCAGCATCATGCTGTAGGGATTTATTCTTCAACAGGGACAGAGGGGTTGGCAAAAGTATAGTGAAAAGTGTTGCTACAAAGTTTTGACCAATGGGGAATGAATCCAAATCATGCATCACTGTGTTGGTCTGTAGCAAAAATCTTCATAAAAAGGAAATAGGTGTGTTGTAACATAAAATGTGATAAGGACTAAAGGGTGTGAATACTTATGTAAGTGTTTGTACAAACGAAAGGATTTTTAACATTAAGCAAATTTGACTTTTATGCGTCAACTGGGAGTCAAAACAGACTTTAAAAAATGAAACCTGAGGCGTACAAATATCATATAAATTATGGAAAGACTACCAGTACATAGCAGTATTCAGACATTGCATTGAGAAGCTTACCATCTAACTTAGGAAAAAAATAAAAACCTAGAGCTAGACCGACCCGTCTCCTCTCTGTCAGTGCTGTTCTGTGTCGAGGTGTTTGGTTGTGTCACAGACATCCTGCGGAGACCAACCAATCGATAAAGAGCAGGATATAGCACAAAGCTCCAATTGATTTGTTTTTCAGGCAAATTGGAAGCAATTCAATCTTCACTCCTCTTGTGAAAAAAGATCTGCAGGTTTCGAGAGTGTCGTGATGACATTTCATTCGGGCGCTACCTCCCCCAAAAGTGGTGTTAGACTTTTCTTAATTTCTGTAAGCTCAGTGCTAACATTTTGTTTACTTCAAATAATACTCATAGTCATTCTTTGGATGCTGAAATCTGGCTAGACATAGGACAAAGTGTACTCAGTGAAGAAATTTGTAACAAAGTGTGGCCTTCTCGCACATATTTAGTTGAGGATAATGTTTCACCTGAGAGATAAAACAGAGCAGAGATGGCATATTTTTTGGCTTTGAAGTGCAGAAAGTTTGTGACAACATCTTATCCACCGCTTTGGTCATCAAAAGTGGACTGGGCTTTCATCTAGCAGAAATCATAAATCTTAGGTTCCAGACAGTGTAGCTGCTTTGAATACTTGAACACTAGAGACGGTCTGTACTTTTGGCGCAGCTACTGCTCACACATTTCCTTTACAAAGAAGGTGTTTCAGGTGAAGATTTGCTCTTAGAGCATGAAATATGAGAGAGGGTGTGAAGAGAAACCTCTGCCAAGGGTGCAGAACATGGACCTGAAAGTGTGGTGTGTAGGCAGAGCTGTGTTTCCCTTGAAGCACAGGAAGAATGTCAGATAAAGGTCCTTGCTTGGCATGGACCAATCAATTGACTGGTGAGCGGATCTGGTTTTTAACTTGACCGGTCACCAGCTGGTCTGACACTACACTAAAAAAGCAAACCAGTCAGTGAACAAGCTGCACTGGTAAGAGAATATCTACATTACATTGGTCTTTCTGAGTAAAGATAACTCAGTGTTACCTATTTTATTATTAAACAAGTCTGCATTTTCTACAATATGTCTTTTCTACAAAATCCCCTCTACATAGGTTACCATGGATTTAAGATCAGCATTGGATGCACACATAGAAAAAGTCTTACTGATATGGCAGAAACATTTACAAATCTGAACTTAAGTAGATTTCATACAGGTAATATGGAAGACCTGCTGTCAGTCAAGAAGGCAGACTGCGCTGTGTAAAGCATAAGGTTTAGTCCAAAGGGGATTATGGTGTGCGCCTCTTTTTCAGAAGTTTGACCCTACTTCTTAGCTCAAGTGAAAGAAACTCTTAAGGTTTACACAATTTAAACATTGCAAGCGTATGGATCATTCCCAACTACTGAAAACAGTGGTGATTATCATTATGACTTTACCTTTTCCTTGGTGCCAGCCTGCATGGGGTCGGGCTTGGTGCGGATAGTAAATGGGGATGCGAGTCTCAGCAGTATGCCCTGGAAAGAGGGATCCATCTTGGGTGAGACAATCTCAAAACAGTCCCTAAATGAAAGGATCCGGTGAGGCTCAATCCGAGCCTGTTTCCTAAGTCCTTCTCCAAGCTGCAGGAGTTCCATCCGATGCCCCAGGACCAGGTGAAACGGGAAGGCACGGCAAAACGTAGCCAGGGAGATGCGAAGATCACTGGGGTTAGTTGATAGCTGGAGTGGGGGACGGCTGGTGCTCACAGATGCCGAAATCGGGATGGAAGAGAGAGGAGAAGGGCAAGTCTCTTGGAGTAAGAAGGATAGACAAACTGTGGGGGCAGAGGTTGGAAAAAGAGATGGAGGGGACGGAGATGAGGAGGGCGAGGCAGTGGGGGACGCAGTGGGAGTGGGTGTTGTAGAATCACAATCTGTATGTTCTGTGTCTTCGTTTGGCAACAGAGGAGTTAGAGGTGGCACCTCTTCCACTTCAACCTCTGAATGAAAGATCCGCCTGGCGACAGCTCTAATCAGACCTGGCATAACTAATCCCACGACGGGTGCAGGGTTAAAGCAATGAAGAAACAACACTTTCCCTCTTCCGTCTCTGCTGCCACGGTTTCCAAGCTTCTCCAATTTCCCTCTACCTTTCTCCTCTTCGCGGGGGTCCTTGCACTGAAAGGAAGGGCTCTCGGAGGAGGCTCGGCGCCCCGTGGAGGTGCGAATGTGTTCTAAAATGGCGTCAAAACCATTAAAGAAATCCTGAAGGTTGCCGCCTACAGCCCGCAGAACGCGCTCATTCTCTTCGAAGCAAAGGCCAAAGAACTCCTCACCAAAATGCTCTCGCAGTTCGCAGAAAGGAACTCCTGTGAGAAAATGGATGCAAAACGTCAGCGTCAGCAAGGCGGCTCTGCAGAATGAACGTTGCACACAAATTAATGCCGTAGACGACCTTTAGTGCCCACATGCAGAGAATCAAGTGAAAGCACGAAACAAAATCAAGGGTGACGTGACATATATATTATTATTTTTTAAATAAGAAAATATGCTAAATTGTTACATGTTTGTTTTCTCTTATGCATCTGCCGTGAACCTTGGTGTTTCAGCTCTTCAATCGTTTGTTTACACAAAAATGAATGAAATTAAAATTATTTTAAGAAAATCGACCATAAGTCGCAAGCCTAATCAAGCATCAAAGCTTTGCTAAAATAATGAATATTGATAGGATAGAAAGATCATGTGCCTACTGACTAAATAATATCAGAAATAAACAGGATTAAAGGATTACAGGAAAAATAAACATGAATTTTAATATAAAATGATATAATCATGCAGAATCATAGCACACTGACATCAAATATAGAAATTTCAACATTAACGCAGTTTTACAGAGGCTGAGGTGCTTCTAACGTAAGACGCTGAGCAAAGTAGACTAAAATAAATAGCATCAAAAGAAAAAATGACAGCTAAATCGCTGCAAAGGAGTCAGTCGTACTTCACCGACGCAGAGAAGGATCATGTTAGAGGAACAAGAAACAGCATTTTAAATAATTGACTACTGAAGTCAAATATATTTCGGTAGCGATGGTGTAATGGTTTACATGTGAAATTATGTCTATTGATCTATTTTTGGAAACAGCTTTAAAAGAAACACAAACAAATCGGCTGAAGGTGCTTTTGTCTTTTTACCAACTGCTGCAAAAAGATCCTGAAAAACAAGATTTCAAGAAACAATGAGGACTACATTATGCATACCCAACATTATGTCTCTGGTAAACTTCAAATATAAGAAGCAGAAATCCACAATAAGAAGGACATTTTTTAAAGTAGTTATTGAAGAAGCTTCGGCCTATTCGTTTCAGCAAAATACCAGTTTAAAAAGTAATAGTACAGCCGGGCCCAAGAATGTGATGGCCTCCATTTGCAAAGTGAATCTTGATAATTATTGGAAATTTAAGCAAGTTATTGAAATGACCGTATTAAAGCACGTGGCTGATAAATTGCTTTCATTTCAAATCACTGGATTTTAAATTAACTGAGTTTTTTTTTTTTTTTTTTTTTTTTTTTTATTTAAAAAGATTCAATTACGGTACCCAGCTGTCTGTTTTCATTCAGGGGTGAAAGTAAATTAGATGCCCCTAAAAAAGCCAAGCTTTCCCCTAGGAATAAATTCGAGTTATTTTCATGTTGGGCCTTAGAGACAGAACAACCTTCCCCAGAGAGTAAAAGATAGTCTGAGTACACGCACATGTGTGCTTCTATGCATAAACAGTAACATAATAGTTACTCCACTTAGGTCAAAATACCTAGTATTTCCTATTTTCATGAAATGTGCAAGGTTTCTGATAAGGGGTTTGGTGTGTGACCAAACAAATGGAAATAATAAATTTAAGTATAGGGAGAGGGGACATTGTACATGTTGTGCTCACCCATCAATTTACGATACAGATATTAAATATGAAGCAACCAAGACGCAGAACAAAAGTGTGAAAGCAACACACTAAATAGAAATGAGGCTAGATTATTTGTATAAAACCTTCCTTTTTATATCCTTTATTTCTAATTATCTAGCTCAAAACAGTGTTTTTTGTCTCACATTACATGCCTACCCAATATTGTGGCCATGTACTGTAGAATCTGTAGGACATCTTCCTCTGAGCCAGAGTTTTCAAGAAATGGGCACTTCTCCTCTTTGTTTTCACGCTGCCTTTCACTACCTCCAACATCCTGGCACCTGTGAGTCACACAAAGCAAACAAGCAAATGTATAATCAAATCCTGGAATCAGTAGAGAAAAAAAGAAAAGAAAAACCCAACATGGTGCTGAAACTGATGAAAAGTGAAGTTTTTCTCATCTAAGATGAATACATTTGGAGTGACATCTGGTTTAGAGCAGAGAGGGGAAAAGAAAACATCATGCAAAATGCACATGTGGTGTAAATGTGCTGGTGTAGTTCCTCTGCTGGTGGTTGTGAGCTGGGATTAAGAGTATATTTGGATGCACTCATAATTTCAAAAAACCCTGACTAGTAAAAGAGTTAAAAGATATAATGTTGCAGAAACAATGTTGTGAAAAAGTATTTACTCCCTTATGGATTTTTATCCGGTTTTGCTTTCCTGTCACACTTACACGTTTTGGATCATCAAGCAAATGTTAGCATTAGACAAAGACAACCTGGATGAATTCATATAGAGTCAGGTGGGTTCGGGTTGATTTTCCCCTTAATTATTGAAACCTCTGTTTGACAACTGCTTCTTGTTTTTACTCACATTTATATTTGTCTGATGTTAACATTTGTCCGATTATCTCAATGACAAAAAAAGCCAGAGCAAAAGAAATTTGTAAAGGGGTAAACACTTTTTTCAAGGAGCTGTATTTGTTTTTCCACATTAAGATGCTCCGAAGCACAGAAGTTACACCGACCGAGGCCAGAGTGTGAGATACGGAAGACCAGCTGCAGCATTTCTGCATCTTTATGCAGTACGTGTCATGTGAAGCTTGTCTGTAAGTGTTGTGCCTGGCTGAAAACCCTCCTCTGAGTTTTGCTGTTTTGACAGGGCACAAACAAGAGGTGAAGGAGTGAGGCTAGGTGTTTGTCTATTTCTTTGGAAGTGCGAGTGAGGGCAAAACAAGAAAGGGAAAAGTGGCGTCTGCAAAGCAAACAAGAAGTGGTAGAGACGGTGAAAAAAGTGAGTGAGCAGGTGTGTGACGTGTGACAGACAAGTGTGAAAAGTACAAAGAACCGGATGGAAAGTGAACGACAGGGATACCTGAGACAGACAAGCTGTGGAGAGGAGAAAAAAGCCGCAAGCAGTTAAATGTTTATACCTGATTTCTTGTTGCCTGTAGAACTGCAGAGTTCGCTGAAGAGCCTCCTGAACAGTCTGTGTCTGCAAAGAAAGATGACATGATTAAACGTGTTTTTATTTACGTTTGATGAGGAAAGCTTTAATGATTTTCTGTCATTTCTTTTATATCATTGTAAAACCAGTCCATCCATTTTGTGCATTTCTCTCTTTTCAAAGACATTAAGGATTGCAGCTGATTTTTAAGACGTGGCATTTACAAGACTGATGCTACACAGTCAGTACATTAAAAGCACAAACTGTTTCTAACAGCAGAGTATACCCATTATTTTGACTAAAAGAGAACTAGAAAGTGCATCATTATCTCCCTAGCCCTAAAAGTAATCCTTTGTAAAACATCTGGAATGCCAACTTATGTCTTTAAGTGCAGTACATGTTCTACTGGGATTTTGAAAGTTTTCAACCACCACCTTCACCATTTCTGGAATTTCTCTAAACCAAATGCATACCAGCAAAGCTATAGCACATCACCTCAATCACTTTGCTCCTGAATACCCTCCACAGACTTTCACATTTCCTAAAACTCGAGCTAAGTCCATACAACACAAGACATAATGCAAGATTAGGTGGTTTAAGAAATTAAAAATATATGGTGTTATTTTGGAGCATAAAGTTGTCTAAAAGCCTTGCAGCAGGCATGCACAAACAACATAGGTGTCAAAAACAAAGCATGTGCCAAACCAGGAATCATTAAAGATTCTTTATTGTTAAATAGTTTTATTGAACTTAAATTACTGTGGATATTTGAGGGGGAGGGAAAGCACTTTACTGAGAAAATAAACTTTAAAAAAGAAGGTTAAGTTAAGAGAGAGCTACATTTTAGAAAACAAAGCACAAACAGATCGATTTGCATTCTGTGGAGTGAATTTGAATGAGGTTTGAATGAGGACTTAAAATGCTGCACAAATATAAATCAATTAAAAATTTAAGAATTATCAAAAACAGATTCTATTGCAAAAGTACATGGACATAAAATCGTGTTAAATTCAGAGCGAGGATTTGGGTTGCATACTGTTGGTTGATCTAGTTGGACAGTGTCTGGTTAATGATCAATGTAGTTGAATGGATATCTTATTTTTGTATTTTCCTGATATAAAACACTTTGAAATGCCTTGTTGATGAAAGGTGCTATACAAATAAAATTTGATTGATCGATGGATTATGCCCGAGACAGTGAATAGTTATAGGTGTCAATGCTGTAGACTATAGAATAATGAATTAATGTTGAGTACGTTTGTGGACAGTGACTGAGGTCAAGTTATAGGTGGAAATATTTATAATGGAAAGCATTTCCATATCCTAAACTGAATTGCAGAATGTATGAGCTAGATGAGTCTAATTATTTCATGTTTCATTATTTTTCCTATTATTTTGTTTACATGTTCAAAATGAAGACTTAATTCATTCATTGAAAATAAATCAATGCTCCTACAGGCCAAAGCTATTGTGTGATTATAGGGGTTCCAATATTATTGCCTATTTAAAAGGAATTTGACACCTTAATATTGGCCTGTGTCTCTTTAAGAAGCTCCTGGTCTTTCTGAGACTCTCCCTTCAGCATGTCATTTGACTTTTGTTGTCGCCGCTAGTCTGGTGTAGCTGAGTAATTTTGGGTCAACCTTAATCTCAAAATTTTAATGGAGTCCCATCACTACTTAATTTATCACCTTGGTGCTTCTTTTGGCTTCTCGGCTTGGTAAAAGTGACGCACATAAGCCACCCAGAAAAACCCTCATCACCTAATACAGTCATTTTTAATGGGTACATTTCTCAAGGGACACTTTAACAAGTCACATTGAAGTAAAGGTGCGAACAAAATTAATCATGACGAAAGTCCATTTAGCAGTTCTGTTCTGAAGCTTTTTTTTTAATGAGCAAGCCTTTGTTAATATCTGTGAAGCTCCGAGCAACATAAAAAAAACAGATCCATATTCAATTTTCACTCCTGAATGCCAGTTTCAAAGGAAAATCAAATTAATTTCCACAATAGGAAATGCTTTTATGAAGTGTTTTTTTTTTTTACATTTTGCCTTATATTTGTACAGAAAATTTCCAAATGACCATAAGACACAAACCACTTGAATGCTTGTGCACACAGCTGGCATGTTTAGCGCTGCTGGCAGTCTAAGCTTTAGAGGGCGGGTCCAACATGATTATCTGCGATACGGCTGAAATGCACGGCTGTTGTGACAATACTGGAACACAGTGTGCCAGCTGGAGAGGTCATTCTGGGGTCACCAACCACTCTGGTCAGATACAGGAGAGATTTTTTGAGTCTGTGTCCATTTGTTTGCATTAGTGTGTTTGTGTGAGAGAGACAGAATGAAAACAGAGAAGATTTGGGAGATTTGGGGCCAAAAATAACCCCAAGAAACATTAACAAACAAGATACAGCTTGTCTGCAGAGGAATTTTTTTTTTCCTCAATGTTGATTTGCTTTACATTCACCACTTCCTGACACAAAGTAAAAAAAAGAAAGAAAGAAACATTGATCATTTGTTTCAGAAAAATACACTTTTTATTGCATACGTATAGTCCAGGTGGGCAGCATGTTTGATGAAGTTGCATTCTAAGATCTGTGCATGTGAGAATAAAACTGCTGCACAAACATACTGTTCTCTTACATCACAATTAGCCTGCAATATAGCATCTTTGCTCATTGAATATACAACTGTATATGGAGAGATTTCACCTTGGATGACAGGATTGGTTTGTAGATTTGCAGCTCCTTAAATTAATGTGCAGAGCTACAAACTGAATACAAGACTATCTTAAATTTTAAGGATAATTTCAATGCCCATAGCAACAATAAGAAAAATGTAAAACATGTCGCTGTGTCTTTTATTTATATGAAATGCTGGTTAGTCATGTTCTCCTCTGCAGAAGGAGAATCTGCCTTTTCTGCCTGTCAGTGTCCCTGATTTTCATTGAAACAAATGCATCGACGCACATCTAACCAAATGTGTTACTCCCTTCTTGCTTTTATTACAATAATCTTATTGTATTTCATAAGTAGGTTGTGGGAACGTTGATTGATTAAATACAGTGCTGGAATAAACTACTTTTTTTTCCAGTAGTTTTTTATGAATTTCTTAAGTTTTTACTTCTTTTCTCACACTTTGGCAAACAAACTTTAATTCTGCAAACAACAATGGGTCTGACTTTCATAACTGGTTTGGATAATTATTTACCTTAACAACTGAAACAATGATAAACAACTGTCTCAAGTTTCCTTTGTCTGGTTTTAAAATGACTGATTGCATAAAACAGAAGACCTGTTAAAGGCTCTTTTAAGGCCATGGATTAAATTGCTCAGTTTAGATTTATTAGGAAACTGAACTACAACACATTGTTTCTTAAAATTTGTATTCATTATATTAACGGTTATTGTCAACCATAAAAGTGTGAACTGTTGCCTCAGGAAAGTTGGAAACTTCCTCTACTTTCCAAATAAAGTAGAACCTGATGCAGCAGAAGGGACCAATAGAGCTCACCAGTAATAACAATGTAACACATTAATGTTGATTACAAAGCATGTCCAGTTTCACCAGCATTTTTAACCCATCTATAAGCAAGGTTCAGGTTGTACTGATACAATAAAAGAGCTCTGTGAGTGAAACTAACTTTCTTACTATGATCAAAAAGTTTAAACTATGTTTTACACAGTCCATATGCAGGAGTTGTTTGAAAGCCGGCCTTTTTTTTTCTTTTTTTTTTTACTTTTTTGTTTTTATTTAACATTTCCTTTTTTTCATTTCAATCTCACCTGAGACAAAAAAAAATAGCTAATTGCAAAACTAAAGCCTTTTTTTTCATCCTCATACATCACTGAGGAAAATATGGAAGGCAGTGATTCTTAAGGGTTAAGAATCACTAATGTTGAGGCATTAGCCGTGATTCTGGATTTCCCTGAGATGTCAAATCACAAACAGAAACAATCTACTAGCATTTATAAATGAAAGCAAAATAATATTCACAAATATAGTTGACTAAAGAACACCTTGCAAATCAAACCACAGCCTATTTTTAGTTACCAAAGGAAGAGGGATGGAAAAATACAGCATGTGCAAATGTGAAAGTTACAATATCATCATCAAAGCACCAGCAGATCCAGCTAACTACAAAATGAATGGGTTGCTTTACTATATTCTTGACTTTGAGGCTATTTTCACTGAAACATTGTAATCGCAGACAATCCATTTTGAAACAAATAAACAATAGATTAATGATTTAAACTGGTAAGAAGCTTACAAGGTCAGCAAGCACACAGCTTTGGAGCTTTTACGGTATCACTGATTTCAATAAACAATATTCTTGACAAGTAGGTCAAACATGAGCCACGTGTCAGGCAAACATCATAACAGAGTCTTCCTTTATTTATTTGTGTAAAGCACTATCTTTGCTACTCAGAAATATGCCAAAAAAAAATATGGATAGTCATGTAGTAGAAACTAATTGAGCCACATTCATCTCTCATATTAAGATTACACTGTTTTGCAACTTCTGTTGGCAACCCAACTGCAGGCTGGCTTCTTCAGCAGACAGTTTGAATAATTAACCAGCTAATGTCCGCTTATTAGACCACCAGTGTTACTCTAAAAAGAGATAAACAGTAAACCGGTTTAACATACTGCGTCGTAAAACTCTACCATTTAAAAACTGCAAATACATTTTTATGCTGTTTATGGCATATTTTGTCTGAATCTGTGCACCAAAATAAAAAATAAATCGTATTATCATAACAGTACTTATCAATATGTTTGTTTAGTCTTGCCTTTCAGTTGTACATGACAGCAGTTACAATTGCTTTCATGAACTGCTTTCACTACACGAAAGCAGTACATTAATTTTTTTTTAAGCAATTTTCTTTGCTTAAAAAAATTGGAGTTCTGTTAAAGCATAGCTACTGTGAAATAAAATCAAAATGTGTCCTTCACAAAAGTGACATAAATCTGCTCTAGAAAAAATGCACAATGACACATAGATGAAACCAGATATTTATGTGCGCTGCCTAGAAAGCATTTCCTTTTTTCTTTTTTTTTTCTTTTTTTTCCACATTTGGATATCAAATCTGTTTTAATTTGGTTAGGCTTTGTGTGTCTGAATTTCAAGAAGCTATGAAGCTATAAAAATCCTCAGATGAAATTCCTCTCTTTCTGATTATTCTGGCATTTAGCAAATAGACATGGTTTCCAAATGGAACTGAAACAGGAAAAGGTTATTCTGAGAGAGATTTTTTTTTCTTACACAGTGTAAGTAAATAACTGTTATTTAAGAGAGAATACAGTGAAACCGTATGCAGAAAAATCGTACAAAGTGCAATTTCCATAAAAACCATCAGTACTGCATTGTGCTCTGCTCAAACACTGTGATCAAAATGCATTCTTCCCTAAAAACTACAGTGGTCTGCTCTAAAATGAAAACACAAAAGGCGATCAGCCTAATGAGTAAAAACATACATGACTATAATCAAACATGAAACTGAGAAAAGAAAGCTGAAATGATTGTTTGGGTAACTGCTAATGAGCGTAAGTGCGTGTGCATGTGTGTGCTGCTCCTGCTGGGCCAGTGTGGTCAGAGTTCACACAAACAGAAGCCCTGCTCCTTCCTGTCAGTCACAGTGAGCTGCTGTAAACATGCCCCCTGTTTGCACTCCTATATGCATTTTGTCTGCATGAGTGGCATCTGTGCATGTGAGAGAGAGAGAGAGAGAGAGAGAGAGAGGTCAAGAAAAGACTGAGTGTTGCTTGGTAAGACGGAGATCGTATTCATGGAGCTAGAAGCTACAAGACATGGACATTGTTAGGTCTGTCTTTGGGGGATCTCAGCTCCGCTAAATGTTACTTATTAAACCAGCGGTTTTCAACCCTGGACTTCAGGACCCACACTGTCCAGCATGTATTAGGTGTTTTCCTGCTGTCACACACCTGACTTTAATGAATGGGTGATTAACAGGCTTATGCAGCACTTGATGGCGTGCTGAGGAGGTGATGCAATCCTTTTAATCAGGTGTGCTGGAGCAGAGAGACGTCTAGCACATGAAGGACAGCTGGCCCTGAGGACGAAGGTTGAGAATCACACCTCTGTTTGTTTATCTATCAATAATTATTATTTCATACATAATTAATCAAAGCAGTTGCTGCCTTTGCATGAAGCAGAACCAAGCTAAATTTTATAATATAATTTACTAACATTTAATTAAAATTAATTATTATAACATTAAAGTTAGGTTAGTTATGTAATTTCTCCTCTGGTAGACAGGTGGACAGCACTCTATTAAAACTGTGCTAGAAGAAGAAAACAGGAGAGGAAGCAGAGGTGGATCCACAAAAAGGCAGCGCTAAGAAGTGACTTCTGAAAGCAAATGTCCAGACTGTAAGCTGCAGCAATAAAACTCTGACTCCCCAGGAGCGGAGTTCCTAGTGACATCTTTGCAAAGAGTCATGCAAGAAATCGCATGTCAGTCAGAAACAAAAAACTTTGAGAGAAGCCTCCTGTGTGACACACAGCCGCCACCCTGTTTATATACGGAGAAACGAGCACTTCCACAGAAATACAATGTCACCCACATGTGATGGACACCATAAACAAGTCAAAGACTAATCTGACTTTAATTCTTAATTTTATTTATCTCCAGAGTCGGTACTCTGTTCTGGGACTCGTGCGCTGAGCGTCGTTGCAAACTGGAGAAGCAGTGGGATTTGCTACGATTGTATGCAGAAGCAAGGGTACTGAGCAATACAAACCAGCACCAACAGCTTGTTTTTCTCTAGGAGTGACCATTGGTAAATTTGAGAAAAACATCCCGCATCACACAGTAAAATAAAAACTTGTTACTGCTATTGAAGTCTAAATCTTAACAGATCTGAAATCGATTTAATAATAAAACTGCACAGAAACCACAGAAAGTTCAAATGGTTTATTTATGAATGAGCTGATATAATATCTGTCCATGCTGCCTCTTTCAGGAACAACATAAATGACTCTTATCTGTTAAGGATGAACTACAGTTGTTGTCTCAAATGGCCTAATCAAAGCCCCGACCAAATTTTGATTGCATTTGTGCAGCAGATCTATACACTAGTTACATCTGCTTGAAAACCCTCCAAACTGATAGAATTGAAATAATTCTGCATGTAAAAGCCAAACAGGTTGGCAACATTTGGACCCGTTTGGTTTAGATAGCCTTCTTTCCCTTTTGTGTTAATAAATTATAATCATTTGAAAACAGCTTCTTTGCTTTTCTATTTTTCATCTAATACTGAAATTGATTTGATGATCAGAAGCATATATGAGTGTGGTCAAAACAAGAAAAATCTCTGAAGCAAATAATTGAGGTTGTAAAAACTAACCCTTGTCTGCTAATTTTACTCCACTGCCGACTTATCACAATAAGTCTGTGCAATGTAATTTCTAAATAAATTTAAATCATATTTTTGATAACATTACTTTATAATGGCTAAATATTCAAAAAAATAAACATGCAATAAAATATCTCCAGAACTCCAAGCAGAATATCTAAAACTTTTGAAAGGCCTCAATACAGTCCTAAGTTAAAACAGTTATAGTACAGTATAATAAAATACTCATTATGAATGTATCATTTAAGAAGTGAATGTTTCAGAGATTATGCAGTTCTAGCAAAACCTTGGAAAGTCACGTTCCCCGCATCTTAATAGTTTTTTAAAAACCTTAATTTAACCACCAAGGATAACCTAACTGCAAACTTCCTTATCATACATCATCTATCACAACGACACTCAGTTGCAACAGCAGCTTTATTACATTACTGCCTATAATACAACTGAGGCACAGACAGAAGACGCACCGACAAACACAGGTTTATCTGTCACAATCCACACATAGTTAAATATATACAGACAGAGGCCGGGGCATCTCTGACTCTGCCTCACAACAACATATTTAGTATTATATAATCTGCCAGATGATTCAGGCTAGCAGAGCAGAAGGGAGAAAAGAGGGTTTTTTTCATAGACAGCACAGTGCACATCATATCACTGATGAAAACAGGGTTCCAAACGGGCCGAATATCTCTACAGTCCTGGACTTACAAATACTATGGAACCTGCAAAAAAACCTCTGGATGGCTCGCTGGTTGGATGGGTGCACAAAGGCATGGATGGATAGATGGATTCATGGATAGATAAATACATTCATGTATGGATGGATGGATGGGTGCACAAATGCATGGATGGATAGATGGATTCATGGATAGATAAATACATTCACGTATGGATGGATGGATGGATGGATGGATGGATGGATGGATGGATGGATGGATGGATGGATGGATGGATGGATGGATGAATGGATGGACTAGACAAGATATAGTAACTAAGTGGAAATGTTTTTCCCCTAACTTCTTTTTTTCATACTTATCCAAAAAAAATTAAAATTTTTAGGTGTCTTAAGAAAAAATTAAAATTCCTATTTTTCTTGAGTATTTTACATAGTGCTTTAGAAATAAATAAAAATAATAATAATAATAATAATAATAATAATAATAATAATAATAATATATAGCCAGCGTTCATCATGAGCTGTGACACAGTGCTACCCATGTAGGCTAAGGGTAGTAAGCTTACCGTCGGTGAAGTGAGTCGCTTAAGGCTCTCCCCCAGCGAGTCCAGGTTCACCCTCCGCCGCCTGGTAGCCCTCTTGTGGGGTACACAGGGTCCCTGCTGTTCCTCGCCCGCCGGGCACCTCTCAGCGGGGCTGCGGCCGTTCCAGAGCAGCGCTCTGTGGGACGATGGGAAGGAGGAAAACGGGCAACCCCGGCTCTCGTCGGCCGGCTCCAAAGCGCCATCCCCTCCGTCTCCTCCGGGGCTTTCAAGCCCGCAGTCCGAGCCCACTGAGCTGCTAAATGACTCGGATGAAATCTTGCGCGACGACGAGGACATGGTGGTGTTGAGGAGGAGGAGGAGGAGGAGGAGGATGGTGGTGGTGATGAAGAAGATGATGCTACAGTAGGCTCCGTACCACGTCCACCTGTGCGCGGGGGAGTCATCAGACAGTGGGGTGAGGAGAGGGGCTGGGTAGGTGAGAGGGGGTGAGGTCCGTCCGTGTTATTAGGACCGCATGTGTGACTGATAATGTCCACGTCTGGCAGTGTGCGTGTAATGCGCGTCTGTTGTGGAGAAAAGAAGGAGCGCTCTAATGGCACGCAAACATTTATGTAAGGAGGAGAAGGTGGCGGTATCTCCTTTTAAAAACAGTCCTTCTCTCCCCCTTCAGTCAATCCACTTTGCTCCCAAAGGTGATAAAAGCTCTCTATGGTGGATATCTACAGAGAATTACAAAAATCTTCCTAGCATCCGTTTTTAAAGCGTCTATTTATAAAGCAGGCGCTTTAAAAAAAAAATAAAATAAAATAAAAGAACTAAGCTGCAAAGAAATTGACAATATGGCAGTCCCACGGCACATTATTTATTCCGCTTACCCGGGTTAAAAATGCTGGCATCATAAGAATGTTGCGTATCCCCCCTCTCACCAAGCCGAATCCCCCAAGTCACCGCAGATGTGTCTGCTTCCCTCTCTCCTCCTCCTGTTCCTCTGCGACAGCGGCTCTCCTCTTGGGCTGGTCTTCTCATCCCCTGTCCGTCCTCCTCTCCCCGTCCTTCAGCGTCCCTTCTCGTTTATCGCCCCGTGTTTTTTTTCGGGGTGGGAACATCGCTCGCAGTCGGACTGAAAGGTAGGTAGAGACAAACAGCTGGAGTTGGAGCTGCGCGAAGAAGAGAGCAGCGAGAAAGCGCGCGCAGTCTGTCAAGTATCGCCAAGTGCCGCGCGCACTGAGCTCGCGGTCTGAAGTACGCAGCGACGGTTTGATCAATGTTGATAGTTCGTGAAAATGTATTTTCCCATCAAAGATATGTTTTGTGTTTGTCTTTCTTTCTTTTCTTTTTTTTTGCGAAGCGTTTATTTTTGTTTTCAGCTCACAAATGTTAAGCAAATGTTGAAATTAATTAAACGGACTGGAGAAATTAATTAAACGGAACCTTTCGGGTAACAAGAAGTAGCCTGAAGTTTCCAACCTCTCTACCTCATATCTATTCGTCTGGCTTTTTTTGTTTTGTTTTTTTGTTTAAGTCCATAAAAATATCATGTCTCTTCCAGTGGAAATGGGGTCTGAGAGGCTTTTTAAACGTTATTAAAGCTGAACATCTTTTGTTCTTGGTATTTCATACATTATTCAACATTGTCCAACATTTACTTGCACCTACTCTGGGACATCTTCTTCTTGTCCACTATTGATGCACTAATATCTTAAACAGCAACGAAGAGACTACAGTTACCCATCCACTAAATAAAAAGCATCGATTTAAGTGTGACAGTTATGAAACTACAGTCAGAATAAGATGGGGAACATGCTCCTAGGGTTAAATGCATAGAAAATGCCCCTCCAGGGGCAGCTAATAGAGATGGCAGTGGCTTGTTGGCCCCTATCAGAAGACAGAAAGATGCTCTTGTCTGGCACTAATAACCACCACGACCTTGACCTCGATTGGCAGAGCATGTCTGTTAATTAAGTGGCCCTGAGGGACCGACAGAGAGATACAGAAATAGACATGATGCATCATGCAAGTGCATGCATGTAGTCACACATACATCCCTGTGTAATTTTCTGAAGGTTCCCACTAATAAATTTGACTCTCTGGAGCAACATGACCCCAATCCACTGCGCAGACATTCACTCTATCTAACAAACGCCCACACACTCTTTCTCTCACACACACTCTGCACTAACCCTGCCTCTCTTCCCTTATCTAGTTGCTTGCTCTCAGCAATCAGTCTGCGGTCCACCGGTAATAATGTGGGCATTTAATAAAGCCAACACTAGAATAGAATAAATAATGTTCCAGGGAAGATAAGACCACAGGCACAAGGGGCTGTCTCAAGCTGGCTGCCAGCCATGTACAGCTGAGTGCTGACAGGGCAACAGGATATAAAGGGCAGTTCTCTGTGTATTGTGGCAATTTTCATTCAGTGGACACATATATCATAGACGACATCAGATTTTAATAACTTACAGAAATGCAGAATAAAGCAATTGAACCTTGAGTCTCACTGGCGTAAATTAAAAAGAACTGTGTCAGAGTTGAAGAAAAACTGGATCCACATATGAATTTAAATACCATAATACAAAAAAAAAATAAACAAAACAACAAAAAAACATTTGATGCAAGTCAGAAAGTTAAGATGAGAATTTATGTAACACAAACCAACCACCAGTCAAACTTGTTAACCTACACAGAATGTTAAATATAGCCAGTGTGTCCTTGACATATCTGGTCATTGAGATATTCAATCTTAAGCTAAGCAAGACAGAAAATTTCATATAATATAAACAAGCAATTTCCCCTGTGACAGACCACAGACCACCAAGCAACTCCAAAACAACCCAAACTCAAAACACCCCAGAATGTCAGCATAACACCGACAGCAGTTTGCTGTCATTGTTGATGTGAAAGTGCATGTCTGCAAAATCCCAGAAAACTCTAAATAGGGTAAGGTAATAATTTATATAGCACATTTTCAGCAACAAGGCAACTCAAAGATATCAACTCTAAAAGTTAGAATTTTCATGAGAAGTGTTAATTGGGAAAATGTTTCATAAGAAAAGCATGAAGGCCAAACTAAAGTCTACCAGGGAAAACAAAGACGAGCTTTCAGGACAATTGGAATAATGGTCTTTGCTCAGACGAGCTAAAAAAGTAATTATTCTGACACCAGAACAGAGAGCCTGAAAACAATATACCAGGAAAAGAACCTGAATTATGAAGCACAGAAAAGGAAGTATTACCGGGGGATGCTTTGCTGCAGAGGGACCAGGCCAGCTCACCATCATAAACTGAATGGTACAATGTATCAGAAGGTGCTTGAGGAATATCTGAGACCATCTGCAAAGGATTTGCCCAGAACAGAACTGGATCCTGGAACATGATAGTGATCTAATGCTGGAAAATCCACCAGCTGAAAATTAAGAAGTGGGAAGCCCTGGGGTGACGCGAAGCCCAGATCTTAATCTGTTTGATATGTTGTGACTTGAAACTGGTAGTACACACCAGAAACCCCTCAAACATTTCACAGACTGATGCCAGAGACTGGTAGATCCCTACAAGTAGCATGTCGATCAAAACAGTCATTAAGAAGGAAGGGTGTCCGAACCATTTCTAGAGCTAGAAAATACTGTTTTGTTGAGGTCTTTTGATTGTGAAATTCTGTTAAATGCAATTAAATCAAAAAATATTTCAGATATACATAAGACAATATACATGAAGATGTGCAGATTTCTCAATAAAGAAATAAAAATTTGATTGGCTGTTCCAACCAATGAAACCAATAATATAGGTATACATAGGTAAACATTCATTAATAATGAGATGTTTACCTATCAGGTGAAGTGCATTACAGTAGGACTGTAATCAGTCTCGTGAAAATTAAGAGAAGGAAATTGTGTGTGTGTGTGTGTGTGTGTGTGTGTGTGCTGTCGACAAATTTATGGCATATTTTGTATTATGGTACATCTGTCTGCTTCTGTCATGTTTTTCCATGAGGTTATTAATCAAATTAAAGGCTCAATAATAAAAAAAAATATATGTTGAGTGAAGTTACAAGTCCTCATCAACTGTACAACAAAAGAGAAATCGACATGCCTGTTGACGCCTGGCGTGAAAGCACACAAACAAGGCAGAAAGACGTCAAACTGCAGATATTAAGAGTGAAAGCACAAAGTACTCGTTGGCCTTACAGCTTAATGCCAGGGTCAACAGAAAAAGGACGTGTGAGCGAGAGAGACGGAGATGCAGACAGGAAAAGACGAATGGCTGACTCGGTCATAAATCCACCCCAGCCAATCTAATTGGTCAACACTATACATCACTTCACACCATTCTGTTATTAACCATGAACCTGCATCCTCTACGGTACTTGTGCCATATAAATAACCTACAGTGCTTGTCTGAAGCACACGCAGGGTTAAAGAGGCAGAAATCCTGCAAAATGGCAACCTTTCTGCAAAGACATTTGCTGGAAGGGTTCTGACCTTTGAAAACACAAGTTGACAAGAGGAAAACAAAACAGGAAAACCCAAAAAATTATTCCTACAAAGTTTATAGGACTGCAAATAACATTGAGATTAGCACAAAACAAATGTGTATGTCCAACTAGAATATCAGACAATTTAATTTTTTATTATTTGAAAAACTTAAACTTTCAACATATTTTAGAGGGACATTTGCAATAGTTTAACAATGTAGACGATACAGAATAACTACAGAGGTCTGCGTGTACAAATGCTGCAATAAAAAAAAAAAAACATCATAGTAATCCTCTTCCATTACTCACACCAATTCACCAACAGTCAGCTGCATCCATGCATCAAATGGGAGTCCAAGATTAAACCTAGAAATGAGATCAACCTCTGAAGTTGTGAACTAATCAAAGAGTCAATAGCTTTGCTCAAATTGAAAAATAAAAAAAAGATGATGAGGTTGTATGTAAGGTCATTGTTTCAGATTGTTCGGGAGAAAAGGTGCGAGGTGGAGACAAACGCTTGTCTATATCCCTGCACAAGTTTCAGGGATGACACTTACACGTCAAATTATTAAGTGACAGACGTGGAGGGCAAAAGACCAGAAAGTAAGACATTAAACTTATCGGGTGGAGACTGGGGAGCAGCAGACTGTAAATAAGGTTTATGACACGGAGAAGCCATCGTTAGTTCATCAGATCTTATCAAAATCACAAAAACACGACATTTAAAGTCATTTGGTTTTCTTTTATTTATGTAAAAAAAGAATTACATCACACAATTAAATTCCTAACATCCAGGTAAAGCTGTGTGCTGCAGCTAGACCACAGTCTTGGTGCAGTCATATGATTTCCACCACTGTGCAAACTGCAGGACTTTTTTTCTCTGATCATCAAAATTTTCTCTGATAAGCTTTCTCCAGCGCCGTGGCTCCAAGTCCATCATGCCTCCAACAACTTCCTGTGACGGAAAGAGAGGTCAGTGCTTTTAGATTTTGCTCAGTTTAGTTCGATTTGATGTAAATCATCTATACAGTGGCAAATTCGAAACAAATGTTACATCAAGGCACTTTCTGAGATAAACAGTTCCGACTCCTTTCCAGAAATATACGGAGCCTTTCAAAAAAAACAACACAGTTAAATTCACTTGTTATAATTTCAACTGCTAAGTCATTTATGATTTTTCATTGCACCAAATGTATCCTCTTGAGAAGGAAAATCTTAGATATGATTACAACTACAATCATTCCCCCCTCTGAAATAGTTTGAAGACAACAAGGTGAATGTTCTGTCAAAGCCAAGTCCTCAGTCTCATAGAATTTGTGACTGGACTTGAAAAGGACTATTGACAGCCAACCTCAATGCAACCTGAAAGAGTTTGAACAGGGAAAATGAAGTGAAATTGCAGCGTCCAGATGTGCAGCCTCATTGAGACTTAGCCACACAGACTCTGTGCTGTTTAAGGTGCATCTGCTAAATCCTGATTCAATGGTGTGACTATTTATGCAATCTCTTATTCTACGTTATATTTTTTTAACTGTCATTATTTCGTAAAAATTCGATTTTACTTTGACATTAAAGAATATTTTTTGACAAAAAAAAGCAGAATTTTGCTGATTATGACTGATTTGCAAAGCAATAAAAGCATAAAACATCGAAAAAGGCTGAATACCTTTTTTTGGTGCTGTATAGACAAACAGAAATCAACTGTTACTACTTCACAAGTACACTTGCGTGACTAACACACTCCTTGGTTGTTTTATCTCGTATCCATACTAAAGTGACAAACTCAAACAGACTTGACTACAACTGGGATAAACAAAAATGAACTAAAGATTATGTAACAATATAAATGATGTTTGTACAACCAACCTTGCCAAAGTAATGAGGAAACTTCTGCTCATTTTCAATGACATGAGCAAATCCTCCCTGCAATCCAAAATCTACAGCAAAGTATGGCAGACCCCGAGGGACCTAGAAAGACCAAAAAAAAAAAAAAAAGGGGAAAAAATACAGATGAGAAAAACTTGGTCAGATCTGAACAGAAAGGGAGGGGAATAAAGATAAAAGAGGACAAGAAATCAAAAGGGAAATGACATACAGCTCTCCGGATGTCTTTTGAAGAGAGGTCAACGAGCTTCTTGTTCATAGCCCACTCCTCCTCACACTCCATGATAGCTTTCTGAAAAGCACCAAAAACAACATCATCACACCTGAAAAACACATTAGAGAGGCTTAGAAAACTTAAGATATATTATCTCACACAAACCTTAAAGTATATGGGCGCCATGTCACCCAGCTCCCTGGGCAGTGGGATGCACTCTAGGACCATGTGTTGTTTTCTGCGAAGGTTCATGTGTGTTTCCATAAACACACAGTCAAGCTCTTGGGACTCAAACATTCGCACCAAAGCACGCCGGAACAGCTGCGGACAGATAAACTTAGATTTTCAGGACAAAGCGCCACGTTGACTGTAACGCCAAATAAAAGCTGCTACTCTGACTTGAGGAGGTCGGATTGGACCTTTAAATGCCAAACCTGCATTTCTGACCAGACATCCTCATCCAATCCCGTGGCACAGGTGTGATGCTGAAGAGGACAGATGAGACAGTGGCCTTCCGTCATTGACACTCCTGCAGGCAGGCTCAGGTACACCTGCATTAAAGACGACGGGCGAGTGATGAGTGAGTGAGTGTGCTGGATGACAAATCGAAAACATATTTGAAACTAACCGGATAATAATTTGAGAAAAAAAATATTTTGGTAACAACTGAGAAAGCTTGACAAGTTGTATTATTCTTAAGGGTGTAAATGCTGTATTTAAATTTTGACCCATTTGCAATTTTTAGAAACAGTATCATCATTGTGCTGATATAATGTAGCCCTATTGCAAAATTCTCAATCTTATTTACTAAATATAGTTACTTTTGGTCATACTGAACCAAAATTTAGGTGTGGGCTTTGATGGGGCCACCTCAGATGTTTTTTCAAGTGTTGCCCTGTATTTAGCTCCATTCATCTTCATATCAGCTCTAACCGGCATGCTTGTCCATGCCGAAGGGAAGCAGCCCCACAGCATGATGCTGCCACTGCCAAGGGATTGCGTTCGCAGTCATAAATTAAACATCTTCCACACGAACTCTACCTACTAATTAGGTTACTTCTGCAATTCATTGGACTGGATTTAATTTAGAGGCAACAGGATAAATTGGGGTGAACAGAGAAGCATGCAAGTCTTTTCAAATTTGAATTTCTAACAGAAAAAAATTTGAAAACAAAGAATCGTTTTTTCTCTTTTATCTCAAAAAATATGAGCTACTTTGATTTGGTCAGTGGAAAAAAATACAAATAAACCCCACTGAAGTTTGAGCTGCAACATAGCATTGGAAGAAATTCAAGGTGGTGAGTGGAAACTTCAAGAAGCCACAAATGTGTTTGCATTACAACTCGATTAAAAAGTCAAAGCAATACTTTGCTCAGTCCCGTATAGACCCAGACGACCATATCTTACCTTGCTCCCTATGGCCACAATAAGATGCTTCGGCAGCTCTTGGCTGCTGAAACAGTGAGGACATTTCTCCATGGACACAGCCAGCCTTCTGCTCTCTCCAATAGCTCTGTTCCTCATCCTGTCCTCGTCCCGTCCCTCGCCCTCCCGCTGTGCAGCGCTCGACACAAACATGTCGTCCAGTGTGTAGTTGTCGCCGTCTGTCTTTCCCATCATCTGGACGGAGAAGAACAGAGGAAAAAACTAAAGTTCATATTTCAAAAAACAAAATAGAGTGATGATTTATCAGCTGAATTGTTGTATTATTTTTCTATTAATAATTTTCTTAGTTAATTTACTGCCTGTAACATATTTGAACTGAAAAGAAAGCCTCTGTATTACCAAGCAAGGGTACAGTAAAAAATAGCACTAAAAGAGCATTGTTTTAAAATGAGTCTCACAGAGCCAATGTTGCGAAGCGGGATGCAGTGTATCACTTGAGTCTTGTCACTATGGTAACCAGGCAACAGGTTGGAATGTGTGTGCATGCGAATGTGTGAGTGCATAGCTATAGCGAAGAGTGTGTGTGACTCTCTGTGTAGGAGTGAGTGTGTGTGAGAGTTAAAAACTGGATTAGTTTAATGACAGTGTAGGTGGGAATGTATGTCTGCGTGTGTGTGTGTGTGAGACATATTGAACATAACTATGAATACACCCATACGGCATTGTTTAATAACATACCATATTACTACAGAAATGCCTTTATACAAACTTCCATGCTTGCCGAATGGTATAAGAAGTAGATACTGTTCTACAAAAGAAAGCCCACGAGCCTTCACTTACATGTTTCATTTACAATAGTCAGCAAACAACACACACATTTCCTGTCCAATTGAAAAACATGTGAATTTAACAGCTAGGTGTAAGGAAAAATACATTTGTTTATCTGGTATGAATAAGATTTTAAAAGAACTTGCAAAAAGAAAAAAAGACAGAAGGAAAGGAAAGAAAAACATGAAGGTAATAAACTAAATTTTTTACAAAGGAAATGAATTCTGGTAATAAAACTTCTTCCACAGCTGTATCATCTTCCACACTTTGAAATTTGTAAGAAAGCCAAATCAAATTTCACACTTTTCCAGACTGCATAAAAGTCCTAAGTTTGGTTCATTTTTCAGTAGATCAGACATAAAGGGACAAGCAAGACAGAAAGAATGAAAGATAGCAAGAAAGCAAGGAATGAGATTTATAGTAAGTCTTTTTTCTTTTTCTGTATTTTTCCAGTAATTAAAATATTTAAATACAACCTCATCCATTTCCAGACTGTATATATGAGAAAAGGTTAATTCTCTATGTACACAGGAACACTGAATCCACTACAACAGGTATATATTCACATTATAATATTTTAGTCCTGTGAAAATTAAAAGACGAAAAGCATGCATCAAAAAACTGATTCACTGTTAATCATAAATGGATATAAAAATGCAAAATAAGTAATAATTCCCTAATAATGGAACATCAGACAAACAAAAATGGATCCATGTACATTCGTTATTGAACAATGCCAATGCCATAGCAGAAAATAAGGGGATCAATAAAGTAAAGGAAAATAATTGTCAATGTGTTTTATTCCTTTTAATCTGAGACCAAAACAGGCAACCTTTCATCTGCTGCCGATTTTTTTTTTTTTTTTTTTCTCCAT
This sequence comes from Poecilia latipinna, assembly GCF_001443285.1. Taxonomy (NCBI): domain Eukaryota; kingdom Metazoa; phylum Chordata; class Actinopteri; order Cyprinodontiformes; family Poeciliidae; genus Poecilia; species Poecilia latipinna. The sequence goes on from NW_015113375.1 coordinate 61,641, forward strand.
TCAGTGGCTGCTTTGTTTGGTCTTGCGTAGCTCTCAGTACAACTCCAGCCTTCCAACACAGAGCACATGGGACGCACCATTACAAGCAATCTGGCTACAATTGTGCTGAAAGATGGACAAGCGCAGGAAAACAATCATAAGGGAAGGAGCAGTCGGTAGAAAAACAAATTAAAAGGGAATGGAGAAGCAACAAATAACACAGGGCACAATAATATCAGAAGCAAGGAAAACAGAGGGAAAATGGAGGCAGCAATTAAGAGAAAACCTCAAGAAAATGCTAAAAGGTAGAGTGGAGGAATGAATTTGCAGCCAACAGCTGCAGCATGACAATAGGGGACGGTATCATTCATAACACTGATAATCTTGTTTGTCTGAATTTTTTAAATCTCATAGCCTCCCCAAAATTGCATCCAAGCATTCCTTAGCAAATGTTATTCTACACATATTGACATGATGACGAGCTTTGCAATTTGATGTGCTGAACAAAATTACAGATATACAGAGAAACTGTCTGGTGATCAGTGAAATTTCAGCTTGGCCAGCCCCGACTAGTGACCAGCTGTACTGAAACTCAAAAATCTGACTCTTTTCTGGTGAGTAGACACACCATACCACAACCGGTTAACTTTTTTTTTTTTTTTCTTTTCTTATCGAGGTCAAAAAAATAAATAGAAGAAATTTGTTGGAAACATCATTCATATCTTGAGGTAAAAAAAAAGATAAGTGACAGAAAACTAGCAAAGGACATAATGTATCTAACCACAGATGTCGCTCCATTTAAAATAAGGAAGATGAATGAAAAAGTGCTAAATAATGTTTCTCGTAATGCATAAAAAAACTAAATGTGAATAAGTTCAAGTTAAAAGTTCACAATGAATTTAATATTAAGCTCACCTACTTTAAAAGAAAAAAAAAACAAGTCAAATAAATGTAAATTGAATTTCGGGAAATCTGTTTTTTCTTTCCCAAAGAAATGTTAACAACACTGAGGTGAGTTGGTTTGAAGATATATAGTTGGCTCAGCAGACACACAAATGCATTTAAAGATGACATTAATTTACATTGGTCAAATCAAAACAAAGAACTTTCTTTTGTAACATTGATAAATGACTAAAGAATGTTAGGACAAATACTGATTGATAAAACAAAACCATTTGAACAAAGGAATAAAGGATGAGATGATCAATAGTAGAAAAGAAGCCTGGAGAAATGAGAGCGTCCGGCGATGCTAGAAATCCAGTTTTCTCTCTCTGAACTCATCAATCTATAGTTATGATTAGTAACAGTATTTATAGCAGCCCTGCCATGGTAACTGTAGATGTATTTTTAGTCAACCTTTATAGGTTCAGAATGCCTGTTCGCTGACACGCATGAATGTGTGGCTGAATAGAAAAAGGAGTGTGTGTTAATGTGCTACATGTGAGTGAGAGGGAAAAAAAAAAAAAAAACTAGGACCGAGATTAAGTGCGGTTTTTAATACTACAACAACTTACCCATCCAACTCTTTACTGAAAATTTCACTTTGTCATACAATTTGTAGCCGTTTTCAAGCTGAGCGGTGGGAGAAAGAAAGTAAGCATGTTTCAAACAGGAAGGATGTGACTTGGGTTATAAAGAGGTTTAATCTGTCAAACTGCTGACAGACTCCCAGACACACCACAAACAGCCAGTATGGATCTGCTGCTGGATGTCTGTTTTAAGACTTAGTGGATGAGAGGGAGAGTCAAACAGCATCACAGGCAGCAATAGAGAGAAATAAAAAACCCATAAAATCTGATATGTGGCGCAACAAAAGCTGAATGTGTGTTATGGATGATTTCCTGGCTGGTATGACAGAGTAGAAAGCTTTATATGAACAGACAGCCAAATAGTACCTGAGCTGAACAGTACTAAGTAACACAAGCAACTGCATTAAGTAAGTAAAGAGTAATTAGAAATTGTAAGTGCACCCCAAAATTCAATAGTTTGTAGTATCCCTGGGTTATATGGCTTAAAAATAAAATCTTACATTTTTTTCATACCAAATTCCATTTCCGATTTTAACAGTTTTTTTTTTGTTTGTTTGTTTTGTTTTTTTCTGGCTTTGAAATGACAAAATATTTTCAAAAACTGGCTTTTATGTCAAACCCTTCTGTGATTTTTGTTCTTCTCAGTCGTTCTTTTGTAGATTTACTGTTTGAGTAAGTCCAGTCAATATATTAGTTCATCATTCACTAATAACTGAAAGAATCTGTTTCTGAGGCAACAGAAAAAAATTTAATCATCACCTCTCCACCACTATATATAAGAGTTGTACTGTAGCTTTCCAAACAAGCAATAAATGTTAAGTCTTTGTTTACATTTTGCTGTCATTAATATTTACCATTCTAACTAAGGCTGGCTGTTTTTTCTTTGCATTTTCTCTTAAACCAGTCTGGCATTGGAGTAAATTTGCAGGGAAAAGGCAACTGTATGTTATTCTTTGACATTTTGAAGATTGGCGGATTTCTAATGCTTAGAAATGGCCTTACAAACCTTCCAACATTGAGGGGCTACAATAATTGGTTCTCTCAAGTTGGTCTTTTTGTCTTAGCACGAGTCTGTTAGTATGCTTCAGAGCAGCAAACTGTCAAAATACCAAGTCACACTTGTTCTTCAATAATGGAGATAACTTGATAAACGGCAACCTGATTATTATTTTCCCCTTACGGTTTGGGAAAGCAGGGTGTATTTCTTTTGACTGTACATATTAGGCTCAGTACACATCAATCCTCAAGTCTTCAGACATGTAAAAGAAACTACAGGGACCCCTCAGGAAAATCCATCTTTAAAGCAGCTTGGTTAGAGGCAAGAAAATGACAAGAATACACACTGATAGCTCCAGGCTGATAAACACTCTCTATGATATTTTCACTTATCTACAATAAAATAAACATAGCTGTATATATTCTACCGGTTCTTTCTGCATTAGAATAATTTTTTAATGATTCAAATTTCCCAATAAGATTTACATTCTCATATTTTTTTTTCAAAGACCTGAAAGACTAAACCCCAAATTAATCTGAATTATTCAGATTAATCACAGCACTTTTTGTTTACAGCTACATAAATGAATTGTGCAAAAATTTGTTTGTATCTTTAAGTCTAAAACCAAATTCCAGTTAGTCTGATGCGAGTCGTCTCAATCAAAACGGGATTCATTCAAAGGTTTTCTTACCTTTGCTGCCATGCGTGAATAAAGGGCATGCTGATCTTGTGCAGAGCTCATCTTCTCCCTCCTCACCATCTCCTGCAGTCCGACGTTGTCGTCATCCTGAAAGTAGCGAACACGCTCCCCATCAACGTGGGTCTCAATCTGAGCGAGAGGTTGGAATAGAGACAAAGAAGAAAACGGTGATGAGGGGGTAAAACACTGGAAATAAAACAAGAGACCAATTTTTTCTTATGTAAATAAGGTTTTTGATTAAAGTATGTCAGATGGTTCGGACTCTCTGGTATAGAACTGACTGGTCTGAATCTTACCTCAATAACAGGGACTTCTTTGTATCAATAGGCAACTTCTCATCATAATGGACAGAAGTTACATTTGAGGTACCCCAAGGTTCGACCCTGGGATCCCTCCTATTTAATATCTACATGCTCCCATTAGCTCAGGTTATGAGAAGACATAACATTAACGTTGATAACTACGCAGATGATACACAGCTCTACATTACAATGTCACCAGGTGACTCAGAACCCATCCAAGTTCTGAACAGATGCTCAGAACATATAAATGTCTGGATGTGCAAGAACCTGCTCCAGCTGAACAGAAAGAAAACTGAAGTTAATATCTTTAAACCTAAAGAGGAACGATCGAGAGTCACTACACAGCTTTAGTTCTTACTGCTAGACACAAGTGATCGGGTTCGAAGTGTAGTCATAGTGATGATGGACTCAGACCTGAACCTTCAGTGACGTAAAGACAATTACAATGTCGGCCTTCTATGTCCTGAAGAACATTTCTAAGGTTAAAAGACTAATATCCCAGTAAGATCTAGACAAATCTATCAATTACTGCAACAGTGTCTTCACAAGTCTGACTAAAAATACCAATCGGTCATCTTTACCGGTTTCTTCTTCCGGCGTCCACCATGTGGCTCCTGGGGTCCAGACGGACCCTTCACGGGCCAGGCCCGACAGGACTCATCCGTTCTGAACAGCAAAACTTCCTGGTCTTCCCTTGACTGACTGCCAACCTAAAGAAAGAAAAATCAAAACGCACCAGGTTACAACAACGTGTCTGTTTATTAACTTATCTTTAAACATTTCAAAAGAACAAAAAGGAGACAGAGACCAGAACTTCAAATGTTATTTTTGAAAAGGCAGCTTCATCAAAGTTTGAGAAGGATTTGGCAGGTTTTTATTGGCAACACCCCACATACAGACACTGTTAAACCCACACAAGAATTTTCCCCACAAAAGTAGAACAATTAAAAGAAAAACAAACATGCTTTCTGACAAATAATGCCCTGGCAACCAGCTTCTTCAAAACGGTATGTCTAGAATGATGAAGCAGGACACACGAGGAAAAAAAAAAAAAAAAAAAAAAAAGGCAGGTCAAGAGCTGAGGAATCGGTGAGCAAAATGTTAAAGTTAAGGTGTGATGTGGCAAATTGAAGGTAAATAATTACGTAAATGTTGATTACTGCTAAATATTTGCACAGTGCTAGCCATTAATGTTAAAGACAAGAAAAAGGGAAAATCAAACATTTTTCAGTCCTTTCTGAACTTTTACAGACTTAGAAAATGGTTAAGTAAAAATTTGAAAATGCATGCTTTTTTGTCGACTTGTCAGACCAAAGTCTTAAAAAGCATGCATTTTCATTTTCATTTTTCATTTTCACCCTCATGATTTCAGGATGTGTGAAGTTTGAATGACTTTAAGAACATGCACACCCCCAGAAAAACACTCATTACTAAACTTTTAAAACACATTCAACCAGGGTCAAAGTAGTCTAAAATTGTTACAACATAACTGCAATTAATCTTCTATAAATGTTTTCCGTTTATTTAATTCGGAACAAAATGCAACTTGTGAAGGAACGTGAGCCTAACTTACCCTCCTTAGTCAAGATGTTCACATTCTGATCTAATTTAAGCTTCACTATGAATATAACTCTGAAACAAAAATAAACAATTTCAAGCTTTAAAGAAATCTGGTTCAAAAGCGTGAAATGATTTATGCTTGATTTGCAAAAGAAACACATTTGCAGCCTTTCTCAGCCCCTCAAACATTCTTCCCTTTGATGGAAGCTGCAAATCAGAAGAAAAACGGCCTTATGTAACAGCAGTTGGTCGGGTAAAAAGTGCATGGAGCAAACGGATAGATGCATAAAAGGGAGGTGAGAGTTGCAAAGTATGGGAGGTTGTCTCATAAAAATAAAGCTGTAGTGTCATAAAAAAGGAACAAAAGAACATTTTTTGTACTTCAGTCAGACCTTTCAAGGATAAAAGTTTTCAGGAAAAACAATAAATATAAAAGAGAGCAGGACAAAAAAGAGTTAGACATTGAGGACTGAAGATGAGCCAACAGGCCTCCAAAATAAGACGCAAGTGTTAAGTTTTAAAATGAACACAAATCAATAGACCTCCAGGCTGGACTGAACAAATACCTCTGAGCTTATAGGGGAACCAAAGCCAAAGAATTATGACATGTCAAGTGAAAAAGATTTCTACATTAGACCTTTTGACTGGGAGAGGAAAACTATTGCCCTCCAGCTGTAAATGAGATTCTTACTTTAAATATAAAGCTCCAACAACATTATTACGATTTTTCTGTGTGTTTAGAAACATTTCTCGAGCCTCCTGGAAAAGTGCTCCATTTTCTCTGCTCTTTTAAAGAGCCCACCACACTTATTGGCACCCCTGGCGAAGACATGTCCAAGAAACCTTAGAAACAAATTTAGATTTTATTAGCAAAGATCTCACACTGAAATTTTTTATCACCCTTCTACCAACTGTGGCAACTGAACAGAACTGAGTCCTTCCCTGCAACATTTCACGTAGCCGGAGAAGACGGAGAGGGATCTCTCCCCCCCCCCCACACACACACACACACACACACACACGTGTACAGGTTTTTAATAGGCTGGGAGGGAAAAGGTAGAGATTGTGTCGTGTGAACGGCTTGTGTTGATTTGGCCGGATCTTTTAGAACATTATCAAAGGTTTTTAGGAGTTCCAATTAACGTTTTCTATCAGAGGGCACTAGAGCTCCATTTTTAATTGCCACGGTGCTTATGGTAGCATTTAGTCTTGTAAGGTTCCCTGAGGTTTTGGAAGACAAACACAGCATCACAGATCACCCAAAGTTCTTCAGAGTGGCCATGTGGTTTAAGAGATATTGATCCTTTTTTTCACCCTAAACATTGGAAAGCTTCTGAAAACACTTGGACTAATCTGAGCAAAGCATACATTTCCAGTAAAAGCCTCAATAGCAGCAACAACCAAAAGCTTATGTTCATGATGGTAATAAAGAAGTTGATGTTTCCTCTCAACTCCCAAATAACTCAATGTAGATACTGGCTGTTTCTCAATATGAGCCCTTTCCTTGTACTTGTGAAATGTCATTGATGGTGTCCCGAGTGCTCATCATCTAATATTATTTGTTGAGGAAAAAGATTATTTCTAAGGAAATAGTCTTATATTTCTTTTCATTTTTTAGTAGATAACCATAATTGACTTTCTATTATAAATGCGAAAATAATCCCATGAGACAGTAAAACTGGATCATTTAATGAAACTTTGTCATAGATCTTAGCTGAGCGGCGACATCATCGAGTACGCTCCGCTCCAACTGCAGAACTTACAGGCCTGTGTCCTTGGGCTCGGTAAGGTCGGACCTTCAACTGCAGCCATGTACACAAGAAGATATTTGCGTACTTGAATATTGAGAATGACCCATTGTCTGATGGTTGTTATAGAAACCAGTGACCCTATAAGGCCTCATCCAGCCTTGTTTGTAACAGTTCCAGTTGCTTTAAACTTTTTTAAAAATTATATCTTACTACTTATTTATGTTTAGCTAACGCTGAGACGGTGGATTTGGGAAAGTTTTCAGTCAAATCCAGAAATTTGAAGAAATCTGCTTTATTGGTCCTCCGTCTGTGACATTAAATGACAATTAACATTTTTAGGCCAGTTAGGATTACCAACATTATTTTTATTTGCTAAATTCCAAGAAAAATGTAAAGAGATTATTTTCCGTTTACTTTTCAAAGTCAGAAGTTTACATACATTTCATTAGTAACGGCCCTTCAAAGCACAGGACTTTGGTAAACACTGTTTGGGTATCAATCCACAAGCTAAAGGAACTCTTAAAATACTATAATTCTTAAAGTAGTATTTACAAATGTACTTCATATGAAACTATAGATTTATTTAATCCTCTTTATTGTTTTCTGGGTTGGGAATATGCTATGGCAATGAGAGTATTTTATTTTATTTTATTTTTAAAACATGACGTCTCAATAATTTTGTCAGAAACGGTCTAATTGATATCTGCCTAAAAAGATGTCATGCTACAGCTTCTCAATTCTTCCTTAAAAAAAAAAAACACATTAAAATGAGGACACTCAACATTAGGAAGGTCCTGGTGAAAAATAAAGGGCATTTGTCGATCAGTAGGCGTTTGCTGACGTGCTCAACAACAGCAGTTTCAACCCAGACAGGAAAACAAGAGTCCAAACTCACTTCAAACGAACTCCCTTTTAGAAGCAGACAGACATGAGAGTGGAGAGTTTAGTTATGTTTGAAGCAAAGCTTGTGTGTCAGGCTCGTATTTTAACAGCATGCTGAGTGTGATGGATGCAGCAGTTTTGTAGCTCTCTTCAGATCTGTGAGGTTTAAAACAAATATAGGTTTAAGCTTTCAGATTCGCACTCAGACTTTTAGCGGTAGTAAAAGATAAATCTGTGAGTGATGAGAAAGCTTATTTGTTGCCTGCGTGTCTGTCTACGTGGTCGGATAGGAGTCGGTCTTTCGAAGTGTCTGCGTGTACATGAGTGTTGGCTGATAACCGCACTCTGCTGGAAACAGAGTATCGTTATCAGCACAAGAAGCAAAAGCTCTCAGGAACAGCTTGCATCCAGAAATAATAAGAAAGAATAGATCACGTTCAAAAGAAATATGTCCTGTCTTTTACTTTACCCTTTCCGCATATTCAGTCATCGTCTTTATTGGTGGAAAGTTTTGCTTATCGTGTTTTCCAGTTCACAGCAGACCCATAAAGACTTCCAGCAGAAGTGAGTAAAAGGAGTCACTAAGGGAGATTTACCAACCTGCTTCAACTTAGCTGCTTCATGTTTCTTCTTTCTGACAGCATGAATCTCCTTTGCTTTTTGAGCTGCTTCCAGCTGTGACTTCAGTTTCTCAACCATTGCCTGAAAACACACACACATATCAAACATAACAATGTGACCGCATACCAAATAGTGAGCAGGTCACTGTATCATGGAGTGAACTACCAGAGGGCTGCGGTGGTATCAGTCCGGTTCAGCCCTCTTCATATTGGGCTAGAACCACATATTGACATCGAAAGCAACACGGAACAACTCATGTGATGAGTCATGTGAGAATCCCGACTGTTTTGAGCATCCATAAAACATCCTTGAAGCTTTTGGCATTGCAACAATTGCATCCCTGCTTGCGCATTGGGTGTAACAGGCCTCTGTAAGAAACAATCCACAAACTCAAGCAAAAGAGAAAAATGAATCCTAAAGACACAATGTTTGGGCCTCTGAGGCAGACATAGCACAAAGGTCTGCTGCAATCTCCAAACATAACAGATCCCATCTGCACACATCTCCAAATAATACATATAGGCTGGTTGCTGGGAGACCGAGGGAAGCTTTTTTTAAAGACCGTTGTTCTTCCATTTGCTACTCTGTCCAAAACAGAGTGATGAGGAAGGAGCTCTGATAAGGTTTATAAAATAACTTTTTGATAGTCGCTGCTCAACCCAGTCCTTGAAGCAAACACGTGACAAGCTGGCTCAGTGATAATAGTTTTGGAATATGGCATGTCATACCAAACACACACGTCATCAAGCAGTCATGGGAATCCTGGACATGGTGCGGTTGTCCCTCCCTCAATGTGAAGGCTGACTGAACTGGGTCACCTGAAGATCACTGTTGTGCTCCTTGAATCGTTTGTCTAACAAGAAGCAACAGTGATGCTAGAAATAAAGAGGGGGAAATTAGATGTGCACCGATAAATCAGCCAGCTGACAAATTGTCTCTGGTATCCTTAATTTGGCCAGGAGGTCAGTGATTGGTCAATACTCCCTTTTCCACTAATCTTATCAACCTCAGTAAAGGTCTAAAACTCAAACACTGTCCTGTTCTGCTGTTAAGTGAGAGAGGTTTGACTGATAGATCTGCCCACCAGACAATATCTCCCTGTTCTCGGTTAACAACGGTCACTCCAATGTTGCTAGTCATTGGTTTTCTTGCTTTATTTAGCAACATTTCAGACAAAAATAAATAAATAAATAAATTAAAAAAAAATAGTATTGCTCAAAATCAGAATGTCAAGCTTTTTAAAGGTTGGTAATCGGCGATCAGCCAGAGAACTGCAACCGGTGCATCCCTAATTATCAGACTAAAAGAGGCGACTACCATCAGCGGATGTATGCACCAAAGATCAATATAGAAGGTAGGGTCCAAAATGTCTCAACAGAACAATAAGAATTCTCCATAGAGCATCCTCAGACCAGGTTTTTCCAAGTTTTTCCATATACTTTACTGCACTTTAAAAAACAATTAAATAAACAGCTAACCTTCCTTTCTTCCAGGACTTGTACAGATCTAGGGTCAGGAAAAAGGCAGCTAACATCTCTGCAGACCACCCACATCCTGGACACAACCTGTTTAGACTTTTACCTGCTACAGAGAACAATTTGCTTAAACCAGCTGCCACAGAGACAGTTTCTTTCCCCAGACCGTCTCTCTGATGAACACCTTACAGACAGAATAGTCAGCCGTTAACAAAAAAGGGGGTATTTGCAATATCATATTTGGCTTGCCTCTTTCCCCATTTTTTATTTCGACAAAACAAATAGCTTTACGTACTATTCTTATTCTTATTTTATTCATTTGTAGTTTATATAGTTTATGCTTTATGTCTGCACTGTCTGAGAGCTTGAAAATCAAAGTAGCTTCGTCTGATTCTTTTTAACTAGGAGAGAAAACAAGTAGAGAATGCAGATAAAACAGAACACTTGAAACAACTGTGGCACAGCTTGTTCTCCATTAAAGCTCTTCTAATGTTGCAGTGACCAACAGAACATCAATAAAACATTTTAAAACTCACCGTATTGCCCATGATCTCTGCCTTTATCAGCTTTGACCCCAGTTTGTTCATCTCTTCCTCTGACAGCAGTGGAATCTCTTCTTTTGCCTCCTCCTCCTCCTCACTATCGTTCTCAGTCCTATGGAAACCGATTTAAAAGGAGGCCAAAGGGCAAAAAGAGATTAAAAATAACATTGGATTACACATCTGCCTTGCTGACTCAGAAACATTTACCCCCCCCCCCACTTCCATTCTCAAAATTGTTTTTCTAAACTTTTTAATTTAACCATTTAGTTGTTTGCTTCTTCCCCCACTGTTTATCTGATCTGATCCATTTTGAGTTGTCGGGGCCCCTCCAGCGATAATAAGAGCCTTGCCTGGGAAGCGTCGTTCTACGCTATTACACCCCTCACAGGATCATTCCCGTCTGCTCCCACCATATAGGCTCATTTCACGCTGCAGGGGGTTCTGACTGCCCGTTTACCAAAACAACTTAGTCTAATGAGGCGAAACATAGAAAGTGTCACAAAGCAGCGATACTTTGACATCTGGCCCACATGTAAGACCAGCACACCATAAAAATCTGAATTATTGCTTTTTATTTTTAGGTTGGGTGTTTTTTGGGGTTTTTTTTTTCTTTGAAATGTTATTTTCATTCTTATTATTACCTTTAAAAGGTCTGTAAGCTAGCACTGCGGTCATCTAAGAGAGCTGGAATCTGTGAGCAGCAGAGCATTTTTACGTTGGGGGAATATATGACCATTTATCTTTGCAAAAGAACTCAATGAAATGGATGAGTTTATCACGAAAAGTCACTAAATTGGTACATAAGAATAAATAGGTCTGTGATTACTATCTCAGCTCATGCCATGAATCTAGCCTTTTAAGGAAAAGAAGCAAGAAAAAAGCTGTTCTTGAAAGAGAGACAGTAAATGTGTGGAAGAACTCACTTCGGTCAGATCAGAGCAAAACAGACTTTGCTAGACGCATACAAAATGCCACCTGAAACACTATGCCCATGCTGAAACATGGTAGTGGCAGCGTCATGCTGTGGGAATGTATTTCTTCAGCAGAAATAGAGAAGATGTTCAGAGTTAGTGAGAAGACAGATGGATGGAAGAAAACTTATTAGAGCCACATAAGTCTTGAATCTGGGGGTTCAACGTTGAACAGGCCACAAACATCTGGCCTATAGAGGCAATAATAGATAAGTTGAAAGGGAAATCATTTTCCTCCTTTAAATCATGAGGGAAGCATTGTTTCCAGCAGCTTTAGATCCAAGACTCTCGCTAAGGAGCTGCTTTCTTTATCGCTGATGAGAGAGTGAAGCCTGAGGTGGAATTTTAAATTAAGGAAATCTTCTAAGTGTTAAATATTGAGCTCTCTTTTGAAGCAAAGTTTAAAAGTTTTTGTTATTTTCACTACATTTCCTTCGATTTCCTCTAGAGCACATTGGATTATATGTATGAATGCTGCCGTACAACTAAATGTGCCTTGATTTGCCTATTGAGGAGTTAGAATGACCCAGCTGCAGTCCTGACCAAAATCCACTTAAATATCTGTGGCAGGACTTAGAAATCAATATTAAATTGCTCTCCATCCAATCTGGCTGAACTTTAGTTATTCTGCAAAAACAAATTAGTAAAGATTTCAGTTCAACAAGCAGAAAACCTCAGACCTTGCTGATGAAGCAACATGAGGAGCGTGTCCGGTCGCCTCTGGCTGGGTTTTGTTTTCCTGAGGAGTCTCGGTCCTGTCGGGTTCCTGGCCAGATGCGCCGCGTTTTTTCCAGGCTTGAATACCGCTCTGCTTCCGGGGAGAGGCTTCATCATCAGGGCTCGGTTTCAAAAAGCCAGCGGGCGGCCGGGTTGGAGGAGGACGCTGATGTGCTGCAGAAAAGTATAAAAGAGGTTGATCTCACAGACAAAGACACTTGGCATGATTAAACTGGACTGAAATGTTACGTTTTCCTCTTTATTTCTGGCGTCACCGTTGCATCTCGTCAAAACATTTACGACGCAATAACTTTATTCAACTTTAATGAATCGATTTTTAACAGGATTCTATCAGACATCTGAATAAAAAACAAGCAAAAGAAAAAAACTCACCTTCAACACTATCATCATCCTCTGATGGTTTGAGGAAACGACTTTTTAGTGAGCCAAGAGAGGAAGAGCGCTGATTCCAACTCTCTCCAGATGATGATGAAGATGCTCGTGTGCTGAAGTCTTTTTCTTTATCTCTATGCCTATCCCTTTCTTGCTCTCTGACCCCATTTTTGTCTTTTTCGCCATCTCTGTCTCGTGCACTCCCTCTTTCCCTCTCTCTGTCTCGGCCTCTGTCATCCTCTCTTCCTCGATCCCTCTCCTTCGTATCTCCCCTCCTGTAACTCCCTTTTTCCCGGGGTGACAGGTCTCTTTCACTTCTTCTCCACCGATCTCGATCTTGCCTGTCATCCCCTCTTGCTCTCCACCTCTCCCTGTCATCCTCCTCTCCTCTCCTCCATCCTTCCCTCGCTGATCGCTCTCTGTTGCCTCGACTCTCACCATGCACGGCTTTCTCAGCGTCGGCGAGTCTCTTCTGAAATTCCTCCATTGACTGATAAAGAAGAAACACAAGAAAGACTTTAAATATTTTTGGTGGACATCAAAAAGCGCTTCAAACTACTTTCAAATCTTTCACATCAGCTATAAAACCGTCTGCAGATTGAATGCAGATTTGCTCCTGGCAGGCTGGTTTTTAGCTCGCTTTAAAGCTTTATACTTTCCAAAGTGCCGACTAATTTGCGCCTGTGAATGTGTGAGAGCGCGCAGAAGTCGATCCTCACCCCATATCTCTGAGCTACAATATCGCTGAGGCTACGCTGCTCCCACTCTGCTTGCTCCTTCATCCTCTGGTAGCTCTTCCTCAGCCAGCTCAGGCCACCATCATTCACTACAGGGCCTGCTGGAGTAAACAGAGCAGAAACATGAATATTCACAGGAAACCTTTTTCATACCCGCTACTATTTGTGTGATATTGTTTTTTTGTTTTTTTTTCCCCATTTCCCACCATACCACACTAAGGCCACTCGATTTTATGTAAAATAGATTTGAAGGAGGTTAATTAGATGCCACTTCAGGAGAGGATTTATCAGCTATCCCACCAAAGTAGCACCTTAAAATGGATTATAGGAGATTATGCATGGAGCGATCCAAAATAATCCTGAAAATAGCATTACCTCATATTCTATAGTTTGGTAAATTTAGGCTGCATACCCATATTTGTGTATTTATAAATAGGGGGAGAGAACAGAAGTGTTTGCTGCGTTATGGTAAAGAGTGAAGTAAGAAAAATCTTGGCCGCTCTGACTCACTTGCGCTGACAAACATTTCAAGTAAAAAGCAACTAAAATCAGGCAAATTTTAGGATTCCCTGGGAATGGGCATTGGCGAAATGTATACTGCAGGTCAGTATATATATATATATATATATATATATATATATATTAAACAAGCAATGTGAAATTGTCTGCTTTTATCTGGTTTATGAAAATACAACATAGTAAACATTGTGAGTGTTAAAAATATAAAAATAAAAATCATATGCAATAAATAAAAGACAAGAGATTCTAAATAAACTTTTTTTGTAAATTTTATCAAATTAGGATAATTTTTTCTTGAGAATGAAAGCGAGGAGAATATAAAAATTGCACAACAAGGCCTTTTTATGGACAAATCTGATTTGAAAATGTACAAGTATTTCGAAAAGTAAAAACATCACTTTTGAATGAAAGTTTAACAAATTCAAAACAGAGAAGATGATTCTAAAACAGCAGGGTTACAGGAAAACTGAAAAAAGTGATGGAAAGGAAAACAAGATCCAGGGGGTTTATTTAATCCAGGGATTTAATAAACGTGTCTCATCGTTTTTATGCAAAGCACTGAGAACCAGAACAAAGACTCGAAGCAAAAATAAAGCTATATTTTTTTCCTCATGTATAATTTTTGAGAATAATGAGTGTAAAAGAACACTACAACAAAATGAGCGCACTCTGCTACCTTTCTTTGCTGCAGTATGAGCGACGTCCTCTGGAGGCAAACCAGTTCCTCCATCTTTCCAGTATGGGTTTAGCTCCAGTTTGTGTAAACCGGCCTGGAACAATCAATACTATGTAAATACCAAATTTACAAGAACTGGAACATGCTTATGTAAATAATCTATTCAAAAGGAAGCGAAAACAACAGCATGAACAACACAAATGACAATATGGTGTTTTCCTTAATTCTCTTTAACAAACACAAATCAACACTCCTCAGTCTCAAATACTTTTGGTACGTCTTAACTTTTTACTCGCAGAAAGTGGAGCCAACCCATTAGTAGAAGAAAAATGCACCTGTTCAATGGCCTGAGCCTTGGCTCTCTCTTCTTCTTTCTGTCGGTCTTTCTCTGCTTTTCTCTCCGCAGTGGACGTCGTCTTCATAGCCAGGAAATCAAAAGTCATCCATTCGTCTCTCTTTGACATGGAGACACAATCAGAGAAAAAGAAGCTGAATGAATTACTGCTATCAGCAGAAAGAGACAAAAAAAAAATCTAAATTGAAAAGATAATAATTGTAGAAATGACTCCATGACAGTGTGTAAGCTGCTATGGAGTTTGTCGTAAACACACCTGGACATCCTCTGCTGGGCTGAGGCTGCCCTCTGAAGCCTTGGGCTGCGCTGGCAGCTTCCATGCTTTCACAGGCTGAGGCTGAGCCTCGACCCACTCCTCCTCTGAGTCCTGAAACGACGGCAGGATGGGGTTTACAATATGAAGCAACATCAAACCAAGAAACCACATAAACAAGTGTCTTAGAACAGCTAAAAACACAGGTTTTAAATCTAAATAAAATAAATTGCCACTGTCATTAATCACAACAAAATGTGCCAGAGCCTAAAATATTTCAACTGCGGTATAACTTCAGTCCAGAAAAGCTGAATTCCCATCTCTCTTTCAGGAGCAAATGCTCATATTTTTCATGCAGCAGTAAAAAAAATAAAATAAAATAAAATACCTGTGAACTTTCACTGGAGCCATTTCCTTCTTCTGCTTTCTTCTCCTTCTTGACTTTTTTCTTTTTCTCTTTCTTCTTCTTGGATTTTTTCTCTTTCTTCTTTTTGCTCTTGACAGAACCCTCCTGTTGGATGTTCACATTTTGTTTTAATTCCCGTTTTTTGTAAATTTACATTTATAGAGACAGAGACACAAAAGCAAATACAACAAGCAGTCCTTTTCATACTAATACTGCACACCAATAATGCAATAAAGATGTATTTTTTTCATACATTGTGCAGTGCAACATCACAAAGCAGGACACATTAATAACACTGGCTACCCAACAACGATTTCTGACAAATGAAGGTGTGGGCAAAAAAAAACAAAAAAAAAAAACAGGAGCTGGATTGAAGTGTAGCTTCATGATACTTTCTGGCTTTTATTTTCTACCCAGAGATCCTATCAGAACACGTCAGACTGGATTCAGGGTAAACACTTCCAACTCTTCAGCTCGTTCTCTCAGCACTGGATATCATTGCAAAAGATGAAAACACAGCAGGTCTTCACTGGCTGATTGTTTATTGGAACAAAATGAGAATACAAGCCCAATCATGTCTAGTCATCTACATATCTGGCAAGACAAACTCATCAAACAATTGACCAAGTGGTTATCCTTACTTCCTCCATCTGCTGCAGCCTCTGGTCCACCTCAGGAAGAATCCAAGTGTCCTCCCCTCTCTGCCGCTTCAGCTCCTTTCTTCTCTCTTCTCTCTCATACTGCTGCTTTGCCTGAATTAAATTGGAGGGTGAGAGGAGAGATTATAGCCCACACTAAATATTTATGTCAATATCTAAACAGTAGTTGCAACCAAAAATTCAGCTACACATTCTTTGTGGAAAGTCTGATAGACCCGATTGTACAAAGAGAAGCTGGATAGAAGAATCACTATTAGAGATGCACCATCAAGATGGCAAAAAAATCACAATCAGTCCATTTTCTCTCTGATCAAATCTTTTTTTTTTTTTGTATTAAAACCAAGAACTTCCACCGAATTAATAATACATACATTTCATAATAAACATCAACCTTCAGCATGTAGTTTGATGCACTTTATTTTTTTTACTTTTAGGAACATCAGATAAAGGTTTCTGCTTTGGTGCATAAATCAGGAAGATATAATTAATTCACATTATGGCAGATTTAAAACTACCTGTATCAGAGAACATGTAGTATATTTTTCTTTTCATGTAACAATGGAAAATAATTGGAATCACCAAAATCACCATTAGCAAATCAAACCTTGAAGAAAAGGGTATTAGTCAGAAAAACGCTGAGTGGCGCACTCTACGTCTAAATGACATTATATTGTGATTTGTGAGTAGTTGTTGTTGTTGTTGCTGTTGCTTATTTATTTCAAACGGGAAAATGCGCATCACATCATCTACCAGAGTTAGCCATGGAGGCTAATTTTCATCTGTAGCCCATCCAGATGAAAACTGAGCTTTACAGTTCCAAGCTTAATGTTTAGAAATCAAACAGTTAACATCAACAAAGTCTTAACACGTTTTGAGCTAATCACACTTTAGCCTTAGCTGACATAATACCATCCCTCTGTCAGATCAGGCACACCTGAGCTGAACAGATTAAAGCGTTTACAGCCCTATAATGTGCATCTACAGGAAGCAGACACTGGTCTGAGAGGAGTGTAAACAAAGCTGCACTGCACACAGATAGCCTTCAGCTGTGAAGCTGTGTGCATATGTGATTACAGCACCGACACTGGCCTCAACATCAAACCGGGCACGATGGATGAATGTGGCTGAGGCATAAAACAAACGTTAAGATATAGGAACAGCTTTGCTATCTGCCTCATTCAGTGTTTAGCTAGCAAGTTCCTTCTTTTAGTCTGGAACTATCTACAGATCCAGACACGTAGAAATGGTTAAGTCACACAAAAACTGTTAGCTTTACAGGACAACGAAAAATGACATAAAATAGACCACAGCACATTAACGTTATGGCGTAGTCGTAGCTATTAACCGTGCTAGCTGGTTAGCGTTTATTCGGACAATACCGGTATGGTTTAAACAGTACACATGTGCATGATATAACATGATATAACTTTACTTTAACGTATATTGTTTTTCTCTGCTCTCACAGCTTGTACCTTCTCTATGGCCTCTTGTCGTGCCTGACGCTTCTTTTCTTTCCTTTCGTTGATGTTGCTGGAACTCTCAAAACTGACCCCGTGCGTCGCCATGACACTGTCGTAAATGCTTTTGTCAAACGTCGTGACGCGTCGCGGTTTACGTTAACTATTGACCTGTGGTTGTTGTAGTTGAGAAAGACAGTTTGAGAACCTCAAAAAAAAAAAAACAGGTATGCTTGATAAGAGATTGGTAAAATATCACGATTCTGTCTTTGTTTGTAAAACATTGTAAATGATATGCTGCACTTCTATTACAATAATTTATTCAAAATATTATCAGTGAGCAAACAAGGGCGGGTTCTAGAGATTCTTAGGAAAACTGCTGTGGGTGAAGCTACTTTGTCCTATATCATGCATCTCATACTTGGAATCCGATTCCAAGTAACATCAGAAATCTTTCAATTTCGATTTAATTTAGAAAACATCTTAAAAATGAGCTCTTGTCAAGCCTAAAATTTCAACATTATTTATATGTAAATATGTATGAATTTTATGGTCATTTCATGCATTTTCTTATTTAGTAGTGTTGTTTTGTGGTTTCTATTGTTGCTTTTTTAGAGATGTAAATTAGCCACTTGGAGATAGCCTTCTATATTTATATGTAAATTGTTATCAATAGTATTGTCCCATTTAAAAAATACACATTAACTTGAACTAGACACAAGACAGTAAGCTACACTCTGTGCTTACGCCCACAGCCCTGAATCCTGGCTTATATTGCACTTCATAATGATAAAAGAAAATGAAAATAACTGTTGAATCTTTGCCAATCTCTTAAAAATTGATGGCAAGCTGTTGTGTAATACAATCCTCTACATTTCAACACCTTCCTAAAATAATGGCCTAAGTCATTTTTTGCCAAAAGTGACTATTGCCTAATCATCTTCTGGCAAAAAACGAGAGCAAAAAGATATTTTTTGTAGGAAGATGACAATTTTCCAAAAACAACTCTAAAGTTAGATTTCTGGTTAGATAACGGAAGGTCAATTTGACAGCAGTCTTGTATTTGTCAACATTTTCTTACATTCTCTCCTTCATCCCAATCAATATAAGCAACTGGACCATGTATAATTCAGACCCAGGATTAGTTTGTGTCTGTTGATCCCAGAGGAACGACGAGCTTCATGGGTGATTTGACCTGAGCCTGATGACAAAATACCCTCTTGCTCCTGAAGGGCGAAGCTGAGACACACATCACATCATATTTGTGAATACCCACATAAATAATGCATGTTTTACATTTTGTACTCACAATTATATGTATTATGATTAATTTATGAGACGAAAGCAATCCTACATGACATTGTTTCTTTAGGACATGATTTGAAATATGACTTTTATAATAATCATTGGTATGTTGATAAATAAGAATGAAAAACAGTTTACCCTCTTGACACCGCAAGAGGATTGATTTAATTTCAGCTTTAGAAACATTACTTAATACATACATGGACAAATATGTTAGTACCTCTTTGTCAATGACCAAAAAGCTCACAACGATAACTGAAATAACTTGAAAACAAAAGTAACTAACATTTTACTGAAAATTAGCAGTTAGTAATAAATAACTAAATTACAGCACCAAACAACCCAAAATAATAAACATAATGCAGGTTAGGTATAATAGACAAAATTTGTTTAAAAAAAAAAAAAAAAGCTGCATATGCATGTTACAATGCTCAGACTGTGAACTATGATACAATTTAAGATATTCTCTAAAAAGAAAAAAAATAGTTTTGACTTATTAAACATGAGCAGATCATCCAGAGCCAGAAGCGCCACCACATACTGCAGCCCTTTAACTGGAAAAGGTCTGGCAGAAAGTTTATATGTCTTAGTTACAGCTCAGTGATTTCAGAGCAGAGACTGACCTCAAAGACAAATTAAAAGGGAATGGGGTACAAAAAGTAATAATAATAAAGTTGAGATAATTATTGAAAAGCCTGTGCACTATGAAGAATAATCAAGAGATTAAGCCAGTTTCTGCGTGAGATCTCCCAGCGCAATAGAAGTCTGCTTGAATTAGCTCCATTTATTGTCAGGATTCAGCATAAAAGAACTCTTCAGGCCATATACCCTTAAACCTTTATGGTTCTGTTGTTTTCTGTCACTCTAAGCTCATGCAGACTTAATTATAACCTGTAATAATCCTTTCAAATAAAATGCACATTCAGTCGCTGGATTAGTCAGCCACCACTAGGCTTCAATGACAGCAGCGTTATTGCTGATAGCTTGAGGGATGTTCTAATTGCAACTCTTTGCCAACACCTGTCTCTGTTTTTAAACAGTCTGGGGAGCAGATTTTGTTTTTCTAAAATAGGAAAAAAAATAGCAGGATGGACAGTTCTTTATGGAACTGACGTTGAGATAGTGGAATCGTAAGTACCTGTGTGTCCGTCTGAGCAATACGATGGACTGGAGTTAAAACACTGATGTATTTTACAGGAAGGGTCAGAAGGAGCCCAATATCCTCTGGAGCGCACCTGAAGACCTTCTTAGACTCTGTGGTGGCATCAGCCAGTTTCTATGATGCTGTCTGGTAGAGCAGCAGCCTATCTACAGCGGTTAGATCAGCTCATAAGGAAGACCAGAACTGGAGAGCTCTTACAGCGAGACTGCGCAAAGGAGAGCGAACGCAGATCCTTCCTCCCAGCAGCTGCAAGACTTTATAACTATCACAGCTCCCCACAATGTTTTCATCCCTGCAGTTATTGGCAGTTTTTCACTTCTTGTATTATCTTTTTTTTTTTTTTTGCACAAATATATCTTTTCTTTTTTAAATTATCCTACTTAGTTGCACATTTCTTTTAATCTGCCATCTGTAAGTGCTCTGCCACTAACATTTTCTTGAATAAAAAAATTAAATTCACACCAGATTATAAGATTTAAAGCATTCCTTGAAAACTTGTATTTTATTGACAGGACAAATAAAACAGATGAGTATAAATTTCCACAGACACAAATATTCAGCAAGACCCTCACAGATCATTTATCCGAGCTGATTAACTTCCAAAATTGTTCAATTAAAAACTGTGTATGAGTACTTAAATTTAGTTTAAGATGTTATTCCTTCTTTAATATAACACACCAGTTTCCTTGGTCATGATAGCTGGTTTGCACTTTGACTCCGGTCACCTCAATGCAGAGCTGCTCCAGCTCCCCCTGCTGGAAGACATGGTAATAGCGATGAAAAACAGGGACTGAACTCCCACCAGGAACCTGAGAAGTGTCAACACTTGGACTGAGTTTAGAGTCTGGACTGTTTGTGGTGTGCAAACCAGAACTGGACTCTTCTTCTCCTGGTGTTTTCCTCCCTTTCAGGTGCCAGGGAACCAAAAGGTCCTGGGAATTAAAGGCTGTGCGGTTAGTGTGAACACTAAGCTTGCCTTCCGTCATTTTGCTGTCATCTTTTAAGTCTCCAGTGTGGTTGTTGTCCAAATGGCTGGCGCTGAGGACACTTGGCTCTTTGTACGGTTCCTGGACTTCCTCTGGTTTGTCTTTACTTTTCCCTCCATTCTGTGGTTTGTTGTGGTCTTTAAGGTACTTAGATTTCTGCTTGTTGTACTCTTGTTCATAAGCCCAAACATAGATGAGTGCCTGACCTCCAGGTTTTAGAAGTCTGACCAGCTCCCTCACAGCTGCCAGCCGACGCTCCTGGAACACACGCGGACGTTTAAAGAGTTAACATTTCAAGAAGAAGTGGAGGGAAAAAAAGTAAGTTGGTGAAGGATTGCAGTAGCAATTCAAAACTATTAAAGATATCAGTTGCAATTCTTGTCTATTGTCTTCTTTCCTCTCTTTCTCATCTGTGCTTCCATCACTCTGTGACCTTTAACATTTTGGGCAACATCATTGTCTCGTGACAATATTGTAATATTTCTACAAATATCACATTTGTAGAAATTCTCACGCAGAATATCAATTGTATTTCAGCGGGATAACTTTCTGGTTAGTACGATTGTGTCCAATGCATTTCATTTGTTTGTGTGTGAATGTGCTGCCCGCACCTGTGTGGAAAAATGGTGTATAACAGCTATAGAGATGCAGGCGTCACATGAGTCCGTTCGAAGGGGGACGTTAAGAGCGTCAGATACAAACGCGTTGAATCCTCTCTCTGCACAGATTTGGACCAGAGCGCTGCTGCGGTCACATCCCACCTGAGATCAGACAAACACAAGGCGAGCTAATCAGCTCAGAGCGTAAGATTTAAGCATCCAGTGTACATAATAAAGACATCAAAAAGACGGAAGTTCCTGAGGAAGTTGGGATTAAGATGAGCGAAAGTAAAGAGAGCTGGAATGAAATTGAAAAGGAGAAAGAAGTCTGGGCTCGGCAGTTCTGGTAATATTTTAAAGCAAAAGTCAATTCAATCAGGCTCCGTGTGGTCTGGTGAGAAAATATTTACTACACACATGCACAAGAGCAGCCATTTTCCTTTCAATTGGATTTGAAAATGTTTATGGCTTCAAACTGCAGAGGAAAAGACAGGAGGGCCAGAGAACCAGAGGAAAGGATTATTGAGCTGAAGAGAGGAACGCTGGGTGAGGAGGAAGAAGACTGAATCAAACTCAGAGAATTGGTGTGCGACCTGCATAATCACAATGTTCTCACTGATGATTTATTACAGCCACGGTCTGAGTCAAGATAAGCCGCTTACACGCTTCTCCTAAATCCCCAAACATGAATATCCTCGTGTGCATACGTAAACAGAAAATTTGGATATTACCATGGAAACCGAGCTAATGCGAAGGATGGCGTCTTGCGGAGACCGGAGCAAGAAAACACTGATCTCATCCTCTGCTTTGTTGCACAAAGATCTACACATTTCATGCGTTGAAGAGCAAAGTAAGATGTTCTGTGTTACTGAAGGGTTTCCTCTACAGCCTGAACTCGAGACAACTTTTCTGGCTATTTTTACTTTATATTTTTAGATCAACAGCAAAACACAGCAGTCAGATGAAGATCTCTGCTGATTTCCAGGCCTCTTCTGCTGTGGAGCTAAAGAGTCACTGGACTTCTGAGCTTTGGACAGGTGAGCAGAAATGCAGGGTAAACCTTTAAAAATATATATATTTTTGGAGTATTTATAGAAACTCATAAAACTAAAAAAAGAAAATTACGTACGGACTTTATTCTGTTTTAAGATTCAAAGCTCCTTAAACTTTCCAAACGTTATCTTCAAAAGAAATACAAATAAGTTCTGTAAGCTAAGCTAGTTGGCTTACAGAACGAAACACAGGAAAACGTCTGTGTGAAAACGAGAATTAACACAAATCACCAGCACTTACAGCAGAAATATGAGGGTCTGTCTGCCAACAAAATCAAAAAATGAGCAAATGCCTATGGATGATATACGCAATGATGCAGCTCCGCTCATGTGAATGACACACCAAACATACCAGCCAAGCAAAAATCATCAAAATAGCAAAATGGTGAAAATAAGAATATGTAAAGCATGTGTCAAGGCAAAAGTAACATTTTTACTCAGAGGATCTCCTGTTTGGCTCTTTCCCCAGTCTCCATGTGGTGCCCACCCAAAACAGACAATTTTGTTTTAAATTGTTTAAAACTAATTTAAAATAAGAACCCTCCTTAATAACATGTTTCAATTTTCTCAGGAAAACAAACACCTTTAACATCCCGGGGCAGTTTGGCTTTGTTTTTGATTTCAATGATACTTTTGGCTAAGTAAACAAAAAATGGGCTGAAATGAGAAATCATGACCTACTGCTACCTACTGGATATCTTCACATTTCTGGATTAGTGCCCGCTTTCGCATTTTTTAAATGACAACATAAATCTAAATCAATACATAAGTTGTCCATTCAGGGGGTCACACAGACTGTTTCTTGAACTATGTGCATAACCCACCGTGATCAGCTGCGGGTTGACCCCCAGGTACTTCCCGTTTCCACAGCCCACGTCGACCAGCACGCTTCCGGGTGGCAGCGAGGACAGGAAGTGGCAAACGCGGGGCCATGGAGTGTGGCGAGTGCTGCTGAAGTGAGAGGCGATGGCGTTGTACACCAGGTGCACATACTCCTCCTCCAAACGGGTTGCATCGGCGTGGCAACTAGGAAGAGAGGGCTGAGATGGCGGGGATGGGGAGGACCCTCCCTGACTGTCACAGGCAGAGGGGAAGGCTGGAGTGGGGGTGCGGGGGGACATGGGACAGTCCTTTAAATCCATGAGATATTCAGGTGCAGCTTCAAACAGCAATGCTGCATAAAGTTTAGATTTATGAAAAAAGCTGTTATGTATCTTTAAAATGTTGCTAATGAGAAACAACAAAGTCAGCTACTTTGTTCAAATTTAATTTGTCACAATCCATGTGTGGAAGAACTCTAAAATTTGCCACTCACAGATAATCTCAACTGGGAATCGATATCCGCGAGTGTCCATTCTTAAACGGCTTTGACATTCGATCGACACTGAATGCAAAGACACGCCGCACTTTTTAGATTTTGATTTGTAAAAAATGTTTGAAACCCTTTTTCTTCACCCATCTCAGGTACACATTGCTTTTATAGGTTAATATGTCAGATAACATTTAATAACAAATATGGAGGACTGTGGTTGTAACTTGACAATACATCATAAACACTTAAAGTATGTCACTGAATTTGTAACGAACCAACATAATAAAAGAGTCTAACCTTTTAAATCGAACATTTACTAACTTTGCTAAATTCTTAAAAGATTTCTAGATCTGTCTCGACCCTGCCATATCGGCTGTGTGCCAGCCTCACCACAGCAGCAGGGCTCGTGTCTGATTTTGCGGAAAGTGAAGGACGTGCGGGTGCCCCTCTTGCTCAAAGTGAGATCGCCGTGGGAATCGAGGTCGGGCTCAGAATGATCAGCCGACCGTGTCTCACAAGCTGGCACCAGGTCGAACTTCCGTGGGGTAATCCTAACAGAGAGAGAATTAAGTTCAAGAGATTCAACTGTGGGAAGAAAAAGCCGGCACACTGAGCAACCAGCGAGAAAAATAAAAACACCGTCCAGCTCACCCGTGTGTCCAGAGGTATCTGCTCTCCCCCTTCATCACCAGCAGGCTGCGTTCAGGCAACACAACGGGAACAACTCGTCCGTCTGGGTGACGAAACTCCATCACCGTCTGCATGAAGACGCAGCGAAAAAGTTTTAACGGCTACAAAAAACCTATTCATCTAAAAAAAAAAAAAAAAAGGCACGAAAAAGGCGGGCAGACAAAGGATACAACTCGCGTCTTCATCATGAAGATTCATCGCACCAGACTGACGTAAAGTCCAAAGAAGTTAACTATTTTAAATATGTAAGATTTAAACCATCTGATCTGTGTCCTGCTACAGAAACGTGTCATTCATTCATATCGATCAACCAGACATTTTTTTTTTTTTTAAATACTTTTGATAACTTTACTAGACCACCGGACCACTCCCTGACATGACATTATGTGTATGTTATGTACCGAACATCCAAGTATATTTATATAAGCTGATATTAATTCCCATAAAAAGTCAACAATTTTGCAAGTTCCTAAATTTCCATTTATAATTTTCTTGTAACTTCCTTTGCATTTTCTCAGAGGTTGTAAAAGTGGTAGAAGAACTAAACCTTAATTTTCCAATTATATTTATTTAGTAATGTTAAGATGAAAAGCAGCATGTTTTTGTTTTATGTCTTTTATTAGGAAAATGTAATGCAGGCATGTTGCACACTGAATGTTTGAATTAAAATCCAACATCGGATTTTATGACACGTCCCGCATAAATCTGCTGAATTTGTCAGACCGCCGTCAACAAATGTAGTTTGTGTCTGCCCTCCGTTTTAACCAGCGGAGTCACCTTCATCCCGGCGCCTGCGTTTGATCCTAATGTTTCCGTACAGCACGCAACCGCTCGCGCTCTGCAGGGAAATTACATTCACACAACTTCAAACTGAATCTCTCCAACTTCTGACAGGAGGAAAATTGGATTCTGCGAAGTGATGGCGTGTGTGTGTGTGTGCGTGCATGCGTGAGAGTGTGGGTGGGCAGAAGGGAGAAAGAAGGGCATGAGTTTGTGTTTTCCTGTGACAGAGCACGAGAGGCTCCAGCAAATGATCAGATCTTTCCCTAGGACCACAGCTGAACTCATTCCTTCTTCCCCCCAGAAAGGCAAGAAAGGTCTGCACTGTTCTCATCTGAGAGAAAATTAGCCAATCAGTGAAAGCGGTGGAATGTGACTGAGTCGATGATGATGCTGGGAGAATACGCTTTTCGATAGGACTGCTCATCCTTCTCCCTCAGTCTCAGATACAGAAGCACACAAGTTCCTATGTGACATTTGAACATATTTTATTGGGATTCTGTGTGATTGATTTCTGGAAAAAAGTGCATAATTGTGTAGTGGAAGGAAGCAGATATATTATGTGTAGAATTCTTTAAATGTAAGAAAAAAACAAACTGAAAACGTGGCAGATGGTGCTCTGGTCACATGAGACACTTCACTATTTTGATTGCTACAAAACTCTAGCTGTATCTGAAAACAACACACAAACACACACACACCATGTCCACAGTAAAGCACAGTGGTGGCAGTATATTACTTAGGAGATGCTTTTCTACAGCAGGGAAAGGGTATCTGGCCAGAGCCAATCTGAAAATGGATGGAGCTAAACATATGGCAACAATTGAAGGAAATCTGCTAAGAGCCTGAAAGAGATGTTGACACCATACGTCAAAATGTCAGACTTTTTCCAGTCATTTATGATCATTTTAAAATATAAAGCAGAAAGATGTTTCCAAAGTGGGCAGCTTCGATCACGCATGTTTCTTGTTTCAAAGTGGCCTAGTCAAAGTCGAGACATAAATCTGACTGAAAACATCGGGTAAGAGTTAAGAAACAATGTTGTTCACTGATAGTCTCCATCCAATCTGACGAAGCTCAAAGATGAACTGGGTCAAATATCAGACTGTTGTTGTACAACACAGGTCCAGACAAATCATGACTTTCATTTGGAAAGACATTTTTAAAAACCAGGTCTAATCTTCCTTCCACTTCACAATTATTCACCACTGTATGGTGATTTATCACATAAAATGCTCAGAGACAATCCTAAAATTTCTATATTTGTGGCTTTAACAGGACAGCAATGTAGGATTCAATTCAATGAATGGCTCATAGTGTATAAATACTTTGTATTTATGCTTAATAATAAATGAATAAACAAGCAAATAAATCAATGCAATAATCATAATAATAATTTTCTTTGGGACCAAAACTTTCAGATGGGTTCTCCCTCTATAATATGTTAATAATATGGAGTGGCCCAAATCCACAGCCCTGCAGCCACATATAGTCTGCCTGTCTGGTTATGACATTGTAACAGATGACACCAACTGCTAATAGATTAGCCGCTATCACTCAAACAAGTGGGGTCAGTTGGGAGTCAATGTGCCACAATCAGCCCACGGAGACAAACCCATAAAAAACATCAATACATCCTCTCTAAAGTACAAATCATTCTTGCAACCATCGACAAAAGCTTGCAGAAAGCAAGTCGTGAACCACGTTGGCAGAATGCCACACAAACTATGATGTGTCAAAATGTTCTCAGCAGATTCAGAAGGAGAAGACCCAAGAATCAGCAGCAACAGAAACAGCAGCAGTCTGGGGGAAAGGAATCACAGGTTGATGAGCTGCTGTTTCATCCGTGTCATTATCCCTGGAAACTGATGGCATCAAATTTATTCCTACATCTTATAAAGCTCTTCAAATAGGTTACTGCACGAGCTGAAAAACAGACAGAAAAGTTGCATCACAAGTCACAAAGGAGATTATTACAACACAAGCGATTTACCTTTGCCCCGAGACTCAGTGACAGGATGGTGTCGGCAAAGGCAGAGTGGGTGTCGACGTGAGGGGGGATACCTGGAAACGACACAAATATGACAGACTTGAAAAGTGAAATGAATCCTGAACATTTGAATGAAAAGAAAAGTATTGTAAACATTTCACAACATCCCGACCCCACTAGGGACAAGGGTGTAAAGAAAATGGATGGACATTTCACAACAAATCAGATATGTCAGGCTAACAGGAGACAATTTTTAAACCTTTATGACATGCATTAAAGAGCTCGGGATCCAAGGAGGGGAAACTATATTGGCGTGTTAAAGAGAATCTGCTGCCACCTGGTGGTAAATAAAAAAATATATGTTTTGTGCTAAGTTGATGGAATTAATAGTTGCATAAATACAGTGATGTGGGAAAAAAAAAAAAAAACTAGGACATTCTACAACAGCCTGCATGTTTCTCTAAACTATTAGCATAAAATAATATTTAATATAAATTTTACTAATACTAAAAAATTCAACCATAAACAACACCACTTCCTTCTGTAAAACTGTGAAAGTTTCAAGAGGGAATCAGGTCTTCATACAAAAGCAAGGAGTTGTGTGATACTTGACGAGTGTGTGAATTCACAATCAAATGTTGAAAAATAACAATGTTGTCTTTTATGTCTTTTATTTTTACTTGTAAAGACTTCCTCAGTAAGAAGTACTTCTCTTATTCAGAGATTGTCCGACACACATTCTCTGAATAAGAACAACTTTCTTTAAAAAATTAGGAAAAGATAGTAGTTATGAGACATGATATAAATAATGCTTAAATAAATACCTAACTAAGTCTTATGTGTTGCTAATGCAACCCTTAGTTGCAATTGATAAACTGAGCAATTGTTTGTTTACTGTGTAAAAAAATGTTACACCAAACATTAACTGGAAACCGGACACACTCACCCTGTCCACTCTCATACTGGTTAACAGTCAGCTGGTCAGGCAGGACGTTAATGTGTCCATCCTGCAGACATCGATGCAAAACAGGCAGACACTCCTCAGGAAGACCTGGACAGATAAACTATTTACACTAAGATTTATCTGAGTCATAATAATGTTTATTATATATATATATAAAAAGACCTTTCATCAACTTCTTGAAATAAAGAAGACGGGATGCAACAAAGGTAAAGTAACTAGAAGCCATACAAGACATGTTAATCAAGTTAAATTAAACTGCTAGATCCTCCACCCAGGCTAATCCGTCAGGAAAATGGATCAACACTTCTTTATGCTTTACGGAAAGTATTATATGGATTAAAGTGACTACCTGCAGGTAGTGGTTTGTCCTTGTCCACGTTGTTGTTGTCGTAGCAAAATTCAAAGCCATAATGCTTCACTCTCCTGTGTTTCAAAGCTTTCTGAGCTAAACAAACAAAGCATCAAAATCTTAGATTAAAATCGATAAAATAAACAAGTGACCCTACGCCAGAATCTGAACAACTTTACAAAAGTTATACATAGATATTTAACACTAAACACTCAGCAAGGTAAGGGAGATGTATTTTCTCTACTTGCAACACTGATCTAGTTCTAAGCTTTAAAAGAGTTTAGGTTTGTGAAAGAGCAACGCGCTTCATTACCTTGGTCAGAAGTTGACCAGTCCACAGCAGCGAGGAGCAGAGCCTCCTCCTCTGGAGACACAAAATCCTCCACTAGAGCTAATCCTTCAGGAAAATGGACCCGCACTTCCTCTTTATGCTTTACTGCAAACAAATATTAGTAACACATGCAGTGACGGTATAGACACAGGCTGCAAAATCAGGTTGCCTAAAGGAGATGATTTCCAGAGACTCTTTATCTACAAGTCCGAGCCATCGCTTATTTCTTTTGCATTTTGCTCCTGAGTCAAACTTTCTTACTACAAAGCAGTTTCTTCAAGCTAATGAGAGTACATTACAGGTTTTCTTTGAACTTTAGGTAACTCTATGCTGAGTATGAACATAAAAAAATGAGGAAATCTGATAATCAAGGGTGAAAAGAAAAACAGGTAGTGCAAAAAAAAAAAAAATCTTTCTGCTGCTGATGAAAAGCAACTGAAAGTCATGTTTTCAAGAAATAGGTGTAGCCCAGCACACACCTGACAAAGGGCTGTCATCCTTCACCCTTAATACCAGCACTTTTAGCAAATAACTGTATTCCTAAAAATAGTTATTAGGTTTTGGGAGCACTGAAAAACATAAAATGTGGGTCTGCCTTCTCAAAAGTGGAACAGAAGGATTACTCAAGGCTTTTGCACAATACTGTACGTCTGAGCTACAATGTAGCTACATATGTGATACATCCAAAAATACGTACCTGAGTCAACATAACTGAGATAGAGAGTAACGCTGTTCTCCCCAGACTGGAGCTTCTGCCCGTTAAGCTGGGTGTGAGCTTTCCGAGCATCATCTTCTGATCTGGGAGAGACAAAGACAATAAAACAAGAGAAACTAAGAAAACATTTGGGTCAAAGAGTCAATTTATTTAAAAAAGACAGGATTGGGTAGTCCTGAACAACAACAAACATATCAAACATTAAAAAAAAAGACTTTATATAAAATTTTCAAGAAACTGGTCAGAGTTATTGGTCACAATATGTTATAATACATTTGTAAAACAAGTTGACGCTTGGAAATAAAATGAGACGCTTGAATTTTAGCTTTTGTTGGACAGGTCTCAGTATTTAGTATTTGGTTGCTGTTTATGTTTCCTCTCCACTGTTCATGTTCAGTGTTTTAACTTAGTCAGGAAACTTTAATGAAAAGCTTAAGATGGTTTCCAAGGTTTGATGAAGCTATTACTTCTTTCTAGCTTTAAATAACTTCTTCACTTGAACAGATTGCCTTAATGATAAACAGCAGATTCTTGCTGCGGTGATACCTGTACGTGACAAAAGCATAGGGCTTCTGAGGAGGCATAAACAGACTTTCTACGTCTCCAAACTGCTTCATTGCGGCAGAGAGGTCCTCACGGCTGACACCGTTCCCCAAGCCTCCGTTAGCCACCACCAAATTCTGCGGGCGTGACAGAAGAAGAGGATCAGCGAGTTTTCAGCTGTCCGGTGAGCTGAATATTTTACACATTTGTACACATAATGTACATAGTGGCTCCAAGTTGATTAGGTTACTTGAAGGTTACCAAAAGTTAGACTAGTTTAACAAGAATTACTCAGAATCCCCAAAGTGTATTGCACAAAGAATATTAATTTAGTGTTTCATACTGATGTTTAAGTCAACGATTTTACCTGTATTTTACAAGCAACAAGGTCCCTGTCAGAGCTCCCAACACATAAAAGTTCTGCCTTAGTAAGCAATAAAGTTTAATTCTATCAAAAAAAATATCATGGAAGGAAATAGAATTGAACTCTACTTAAGATTAAAAAAAAATTAACACACTAAAATAATCAACAATAGCCTGAAAGCCTGAAGTATTACAGTCTTTAAATGTCCATAGGGAAATAAATTTAAAGAGAAAATGTGTTGACCACCATAATGGAAAAGAACCAAACCAAGGCCATAATGTAACTTCATCCTACAAATACGCTGGTATTTACTGACTTCTTGATCTCTTCTGCAAAAAAGGTTCTTTATCTTTAATAGAAATGGGTTTTGGTTGAACAACTGTTTAGAAGCAGTTGTTTAATTGAACAATAGTTTTTTTTCTCACATTTTGTGGTCGGATTTGTGTTATGATTCAAAGCAAAGCCAAAGGCAAAAATATTTAGCAACTTAAAACGGCACTTCCAACTTTTACACATAATGTCTACGGCTCCATATCGGTATTAATTGAATTATTTTAATAAGCTACTTTTACAAATACAAATTTACAAATGCTAATGCATAAAACATATGTCAATTTAAACTATCCGCATGTGAAAGTAATGATTTCTCTTTGGGATTTTTTTCCCCTTTCCTGTCTGCTCACCTTGGTAGGCTGCGATGCTGTACTGATGCCTTCATGCTTCAGTAAAGTGTGACTGGCCTTCAGCTGTTTTCTCAACACTTTCTTGTCTTCTTTGCCTCTTCTGGTAGCGGCTTTCACGTTGTTTACCACTGTACAGTCCATGATTCGTCTACCTAATCTGTCCGGGTACAACTAGCACCCTCAAACTATGGTTCCGCCTGTGACGTGTGATCTGTGTTAGCTGAGATGAAACAAATAAAATAGGAAAACTTAATTTCAAAACTTTGCACAGTATTTATGCTGGTAAGAAAACCCCCCAATGTTTAAGGACTTGGGTGAAATTCGTATTTTTTTACCGAGTTGAGTCAGCGACTGTAATGCATCCTTTACAATTCTTGCTACTTGTTTTTTCAAGGGACGTTGAAATTTCTCAATGGAAAAAATATAAGCTCTCTATCGAAATCATACGTACAGATATCATAGTCAAGTTTGAATGTAGAGATGAAATGTTGGACTTCATACTTAATCTTATGATTAGGAAAATTGCACATACATAAGGTAAAGTCCCTCCCAAACGGCTATGACTTCTATTAGCAGACCTTGAAATACTGTAAATAACTACAAATAGAAGACAGAATTCATACAGCTGCATCTCCAGAGCTTACTTTTGAGTGACCCTAAATAACAAGAATTCTGGCACTATTGAATGATTATAATGCTGTATTTTTGCATTTTTGTTGTAGAATATTGCTTGTGTTTGTGCTGACAAAAGGTTTTGTCTTGTGTTTGTAACAAAAAAATATATAACTATGTTTAAAAAAAAGGCAAAGAGCAATTTGTTCAAACTGCTCAAAGGCAGCACAATAACACTATTTATTAATATCACCATAGAATAGCTATTTAACAATAAAGTAAGAAAGGTCACTGCAGGTTGCTCACTGTTTTAGTTCAAGACTAAGAATAACCCCTTCTAAACTTGTAGATGCCCTTACATATAGGCTAAGTGACCATTCATAATTGTGAACAAATCACAAAACTTTCTGTCCTGATGAGATGAGCGTCTCAGCAAGAGTAGTGACTCTGGGATCCATTTTGGCTTTAAAAAGCACTCCAGCATGAGTCTTCCACTTGTGGACATTTGTCCATCTTTGTGTCCAAATACATTAATAGATTGGGGTTAGTTGTGTAACCAAGCTGTCACCTGTCCAGAGTCATCTCATGTGCCGGGCGGTGAGAGCCCTTCGTTGTTGAAACAGCACGCTCTGTTTAGTCTGCAAAACAACAGCTGGTATGAGGGGAGACCACACAAATTCCCTCTCGATCACGATAACAATACTCTGCATGTCTTTCCTAAGCAGGCTAATAAAATTCTCTTTTGTTTGTCTCCGTTTGTCGACATTGTTGATCGTTACAGGAATTAACAGGTGTGCAATCAACAAACTCCAGCTCATTGCATTTGGACGCATTTCACTTGATTTTTTTATTTGCAGAAATGAAAGATAAAGTATGGAAAAAAGCAGTCTGTATTAGCAAAATATGCTGAATAAATGTGTTTTGTCCATTCCCTCGGTATTGACATCAGAGCAAGCTGATTCCAGTGGTTGATTTGCAGTGCTCAAGGGCAGCTTCACCTAAAGTCCCCACCAAGCTCTGAAGAAGCTGTGCAATGGGGAGAAATGGAGTGAAATCCCCTGCATAAATATGTCATCACCTGCTGGAATTCAAGGTCAACAGCCAACCAGGCATCTTTGTATCATAACTGGCTTGGCCTGCAGAACAAAGATGGACAGACAAAGAAACCAGATACTCCCTTTTAACATTGTGAGCATGATCTCACTGTCTTCAATGACTGACTGCAGGAAGATATCAACATAAAGAGTAAGAAAAAAAATTTTTATGTTGAAATAAGCTGATAGGGAAAGGAAGTGAAAGCAGGGATCTGATTCTGAGGATCATGTGATTTGTGGCACTTTGGTTCCAGCTTTTTGGGATTTCAGTTTGTCTTTGATATGTGACAAGATGCCAGTGACAAAGTGCCCAACAATACAACCCAGAATCGGTTCTTTTCATTGTTATCTTCATATAGAAGACCTATCTCTTCAGTTTTTTTGCTTGATTGATTCATAGATCAGCAATGTGGATCAACAAACAGGAAAATAGATACTTCTGTTTAATGGACAGTTATGCATAAACACACACACTTTTAGTGACCTACAATGCATGGAACGGTGTCTATGAGGCTTTGTTGACACTCTTCATCTCATCACTGATTTAGACAGTAACTCTGCCAGCTCACGTCTGTCTTGGATACGCTCACACCTGTCGCAGTGGGTGCCCGCTCCATTTTATTCAATCACTTTAGCACCGGATATCCATGACAATGGGAATCCCTGGGTCGCATGCTGCAGTTATCGATGTGGGGCTGGAAGAACAGCAGCAGGATAAAGTTACATTTATTTTCATCCGTTAAATCCTCAGGGAATGACCTTGGTATTCTTTGATGGAAGAGATCAAGGCAGCTGAGCTGGCGCCTTGTCCTGATGTGCCCCTTCTGCGAGCAGAAAATGGTGACCGTTGAGTGTTAACACTCGTTCAGAGATAGCATGGTTGTTAGCAGCTGTTGAGTGTGAGATGAGCCAAGAGGTTTGTTGTTGTAAACTGTCAAAGCTCAAGTATAACAGAGGAGGCAACTTAAGGATGCAAAGGGAGGAGGCGACTTCTACAAATGAATTCAAATGAAATGTCAACTTTAATCGCTGGATCAAAAACAAAATTTGCATGCATTGTGCATTTAACAAAAAAAAAAAAAAAAGCATATGAACCATTTACTTATGTTGGTTGTTTTATACGTCCTTCTTTGGCTGTCAACCGGTTGCCAAGGAGATTGTTAGTCCAGAAGTATGTTCTCAGTTTGCAACTGGATGCTGGTTCAGATATTTTCTTTCACTCCCTCAAGTTTCTAAGCTAAATCAAATCAAAGTTGCTACTTACTTTTAACACTTAACTGATTCGATCAGAAGTTTGGAAAGTAAAATGTCATGAGAAAGCTAAAATTAAAATTCAGGTAATCAGGTTTTATTTGTCAGATGTGTGACTTCAGAAGGAAGATGGAATTTACGGTCTTCAGAAGGTGTACACCACACTTTCCAGATTTTTATTTGCAAATAATCTTTAAAATGAATCAGAACTTTGCCCAGTTGTAGACTGGCATGCCATGCAGCTTGGTACCTCCACTCACACCCAGTGACCCAACGCCCCAAGAAGTGTGTTCACACAAATGCACACCACAGGCTTCAAATTTTTTATTGTAAAAAGTGCTGTAAACCATGCATGATTTACGTTCCACATCACATTATGCACAACTTGCATAATGTGCAAGTTGTGCATAATCGTTCAGAATCACCAAAAGAATCATTTCCAGTTGTGGTTTAAATTCACTAGGCATGAATGCAACCGCAAGACACCTTGTGTTTTGTTTTGTTGTTGCTCTGTTTTTCTCCTCTACTCAGAGTATGGGTCTGACCTAGATACTGTTACACTTTCCAATATCTATCAGATGTTACAAGGATTGTGTTTGGAACAACTGCGACCCACCAAGTATCTTCAACAAGGCTGCCAAAATAACCCTCCTCTGTTGTGTGTGGAAGGAAAGGGAGACTCTGTAAGGTTATAGATGGAAAATAGTCCAGTGGACGATACTGTGGAAAATAACAGCCTCTGTTGGTCTTTTAGTTGATGTGTGACATCAGCCTGTGTGTATTTGAGCCATGGGCGGTCCACTGAGAGTGGGCTACTTTAGGAGCAGAACCTGTCTCCGACTGAAGCAGAAAACTGGCCGACAGTGAGCAGCAAGAATCTAACGAGGTACAGCAAGAAGAGGGAGAAGCTTCCAAGGAGCAGAGGACAAGAGGCTGTATCAGCAATCAGGGAGGACACAAAAAGAAGAAAAACATCCGAACAATCCCAACAAACATACCAGGTAACAGTTGGTCAGAGTATTACTTCCGTGCACTGTCTTAGCATCTTCCTCTTGAGGAGAGAAGATGTAATCTGATTTCATCAAAGCTACTGCAAAAAGTAATTCCAATTTACTTCATAAAGTTATCTATTAGGCAAATCATTTCTCCTAGAAGACCTCAGTTTGTGAAAATCAAGGAAGTCTCCTAAATCTTTCTTCGTGTAGCAAACGGTGTCCTCAAAGGATCAGTCCTCAGGGCTATTAATCATATATTTCAACAATACGTATAGAGAAGTATCAAACTCAAATTTCAATTTTTATGTTGATTATACTGTTATGCATTGCTTGCCGTCTGCACCTTAGGACCTTTAACAATCTTTTAATGCTCTTCAGAAATCTTTAGAATATTTTAAACACCTAAATTTCCAAAAAGCAAATCTCCAGCTTAAATTTGAAGCCTTTGAATCACCTGTCTTCCTTCACCCAGGATGTTTTGAGGGAGTCTCTGTAAACAAATACCCACACATCTCAAGTGATGATTTTCTGAATGATCTTGTTTAATTCCTTCAAGTCTCCCACTGAGAAATTGGTAAAAAAAATAAAATAAAATAAAAAAAAGGAAAAAATGCTTGTTTTTCCCCTTCCTGGTTCAAGTCTTTCTTGAGACTAAAGAATATCCACTAGTTTTACATAACTGCCAGTTTTATGCATGCCTCTTCACAGTGCTTTAATGCTCTTGATTATGTCAACCGCAGGGATGTCAATTTTTGGCAAAGGTTAAACCTCTGACTCATCAATGTAAATCTCTGTCAGTGTCAGAGAAAAACCACTCAAACAGCAAATTAAAAATCAAAGACATGCTTTATTTGCTGAAGATTATTCTTGCTGTGACGTTCAAACCTCTGACATATCCTCAGTTCTAAAAGCTAACTTTCCCATACTCCCTTCATATTTGACATCTTACATCCTCCTAAAAAGTGCAGTAGCTTACAATGCTTGTTCACATAACCTTTACATAGTTGGGGAAGAAAAGCTTTCAGGCATTTTTTACTTTGTTTGTGGAATCAGCTGCAAAATCAATTGTAATCAGAGAAAATTGTCTAAGTGCACCCGAAGAAATTTTAAATATTGTCATTATTATTATTATTATTATTATTATTATTATTATTATTATTATTATTATTATTATTATTATTATTATATTATTATTATTATTATTATTATTATTATTATTAAGAGATAACTTGACATTACTGTTCTACGGTTTCATTTGACTGGAGTGTTGTTGTTGCATACATCAGTTTTTAAACAATGTTCTATATTTTATAATTTGCAAAAGTTTAATGCAGGTCTTGTATTATGCTGCCTCTCTCCAGTGTTACTTCTTCTTGGCAAATGCATTGTTGGAAACAAGATTCTAAAACTCTTTTCAAGTTAAGCAAATATAGATGAAACTGTTTATCACCAGCATTAGTGTTTCAGTGTCGTATCACAAACTTGGGATAATATTGTGGCTCTGCTGAGAGACGGTAACTGCACATCTGAGAGCTAGTGAACCCTCTGACCTTTTTTTCCAAGACAGCAAACACTGGCGCGCGCACACACACACACTGATTACATGCTTATTTTTAAATGCCAGCTCAGAATATTTCCACCTCTCCTTTCTTCCAGATCTTGTAAGCGTTCTGACAGAAGCGTCTTGCCCTCCTCTTCGCTCACCATGGACCGCTCGGCGCAGGAACTGTTTCTCAACTTCATGATCGTCCTAATCACTGTGCTTCTGATGTGGCTACTGGTGAAAACTTACCAGGACTGAAGCATGGAGCCACGAGGCGGGAGGAAACAAAGGGACAGATGGAGAGAGTTGGTTCTTGCTAGATGTCCAAGAACAGCGTTTACATTTGTTGAGTCTTTTTAGTTTTTGAAATCATAAGAAGACCTATGCACAGTTCCAGTCTTCATTTAGCGTCACATATTCTATTTATGTATCTGTTGTCTGAGATACATGAAGTTTCTAAAGTTATAAAAAAAGGTGGAGAAGCATTAAAGAGATGGGGGTGTGATAAAAAATAAAAACAATATACAAGCAGCACATGTCATAGACTTGGTCATATAATTTTATGCACACTAAAGTATTTTTGTCATCTGTTTGTTTTATTGACATTATGTGTGCTCACTTATGTTCCTTAAACTCTTCCACTTGTGGGTTTTTGTTTTATTACACCAGCTAGTTATATTTCATTAATGATGGTTTTTCTGCTTGTGCTTTCTTAAACTAGATTTTATTACTTTAAAAAAAGGGGGTGTTTTGTTTGACGGGTACAGACAGTGCAGATAATACAGATCAGATCATTTTTAATTACCAAAAGCACAAGAACCAGGGCATGCATATCACATGAAAGTGAGGCAGCAAAATAAAAGCATGCTGTTCAATGTCAATGTTGACATGACATTTTTTCCCCCTCCCCTAATCATTTTAAATGAACCATTTCACATCACTTTCTAACAGCCCAGAAAATGTTTTATTGCAGAAATTATAAGGAGAATATTTGACTAAGAAGGACTCAACACATAGATGTCTATTTTCAGCCATTGTTAGGTAAATTCAGGACTTAGTATTTGCCTTGTGTTGTGTTGTGGGGTCATGCAGTGCCTAAAATTGTGCTCTCTACTTGTTTTCTTCATCACGAAAAATAATCTGTTACTAAAATAAAACTTTTTCACAGAGCTTTAACAGGGTTCCTCCACAGGAGGACATGATAAAAAATTAGGTGCTTTGGTTAACGCAACTCTTATGATGGCTTATATGTGATAAACAAAAACAGTCATTTTGGTTCAGGTGTGATGATCTTTGAAGAGGAACACCGATTATCCTTCTCTTTGTTTAGATGTTTGCCATCCACAATGTGCAAATGTTTAAAAGCCATAAGGGATCCAATGCAGACATGCACATCCAGTAACATTTTCCTCCAGGTGTTTATGTGAAACGAGTGTTGTGTGGTGGGTATCATTCTGCATCACCCCATGGGTCTCTGTATCGGTTGAAGCTGATGATCTGACAGTGGAACTCAGTGAGTCCTCTGGGCATGGGCGTCACTTCCTCCCATTGACTCCTCCCACTGTAGTACACCTGCACAAGTGGCACCAAAACAGGAAAGTGGGGGGAAAAAAACATGTTTTACTTTAGCAAATGTCTTTCTAATGTCAGAGAATATTCTAGTTTTAATTTAGTAAATGTATGTCTTTAATCACTGAAAATGCTTCTTTTTTTCTGCAAATCGACAACATTTCGACATTAGAGAACGTCTTTTTTTATTTATTTTTTTTTCAAATACATAGATGAAATAGATCTAAAAAATATCAGTGTTTTACATTTCAAATATCAGTGAAATGTATTCTTGATCTTGGTAATTTCTAAGCACACTAAAATCTAAGATAAATCTCACAAGATAAACATAAATTCTGAAATCTCACTATGATCCCAGGCATATTTTTCTTTTGGTCAAAACTGCTTTCATTTTTAATAAGAACAACTCTGTCCAGTCATCTTGAAGTTAGTTTACATTGGAGATTACTCTTTAGCAAAAAGTTAAAATACAGTAACTCCTATAATTTAGAGGTTGAAGTTTACCTGAACTTCGTCTGTGATCTCGTCGGGTGAATAGTCTCCACCAAGAATGTAGATTCTGTCCCTCATACCTACAGCTCCAGCATTGAACCCTGCACATTCAAATGACCCTTCACCCTTCCACACACTGGTTTCTGGGCAGAAACTGTAAACCTGAATAGCAAACAAAAAAGAAAAAAAAAGAACAATTCCAGCCTAATACCTAAACTATCTGACTAATTCATACAAAAAAAAAATAAAACTAACAATGAGTGAAACACTCATCACCTTGTACGTTGACAGATCGCAGAGATGCAGTGTGTTGTTTATTGACACTGCTTTGACCAGTGTAGCATGGAAAAACTGCCCAAACTCTGCCACCAGGCGGCTCCACTGGTCCTGCTGGGCTTCATAGCGGAAGAAGCAGTCGAGTGAGGGATTAAAGGAGTCTGTGACCTCCACCTCAGACCCAAGCGTGTAAATAACACTGCCACAAGCACTGGCCTCTGGGTAGAAGATGGCAGTCGGCAGAGGGCTGACAGAGGACCAGCTCTGAGTCAGAGGATTATAATACTCCACCTTCAACACAAGATGCAAAAGGCACAGATGATGTTCGCCCTCTGCAATCCAAATACTTAACATTGAAAAGCTGTGCTGATCATGGAACCACTGTTATACCTCTAGCAGAGTCGGGGCCTCCCCTCTGGCTCCCTCGGTCCGTCCTCCGATGACATAGACCCGGTCCAGGCAGGTCACGGCTGTGTGCATGGTTCTGGGCTTCAGCATGGCCGGTGCAGGCGTGCAGGTTAAGGTCACAGGGCAAAAACACCAAACCTCATCAATTGCATTGTGGTAGGGTTCGGCCACGTGGAGGCGGATTGCCCGGCAGCAGTTCCCTCGGCAACCCCCGGTGATAAACATCTTAAAGACGACGGATACCAGAAAATATGTACATATATGCTTTAAATGTTCATATAATATTTTAAGAAGAATCAGCAACATCCAGGATTATGATTAAAGATGACTAATCCTAATTTAAAAAAACAAAAAAACATCAAAAATTAGATCACACTCACAGACCAAAACAAGCTCTGCTCTGAAGAGTACCTTCTCGGCATAGGTGGTCAAGTAAGACCCAGGTGGATCTGGAATGTAAACTTCCCCCAGCTCTGTCTGCAGCTCTCTCCACTGGTCCGTTTCCAGGCAGTAGCAGAAGGTGTGACGGTTCTGTCCATTCTCCTCTGTCTTATGAATGTAGATGTAGCTCTGAGTGGTTGCAGGCCTCGCATCAGTGAACAGCCCATTGTACTGAGTCTGTCTGCTCTGGGCCTCTGACAGGAGTGTGAGACAGGAGCCACCGCTGCCAAGAAGCGGCTCTGACTCACGTAACTTCTACGACGGTAACATAAACAACATACAATAATGATCAGATGGGAAACTTAATTGGAGGAAAGTCACCAGCTGAGTAAAATGACCAAGAAGCGTGGAGATAGTTGTTAAAAGTTCTCTAGAATGACAAGTAAAGGAGATTAAAAGCTTGTTTATTTGTCTCATTAAGCTTTGGAAACTATTTCCCATCCTTAATGAAGGAAGCAGATATTTAGAACAAGGATTTTATGCATCTTTTAAAATCATCTAAATCTTAAAGACTGTATGAAGCATGAACCACTGTCTCTTTAGTTACGTCCACAGAGACAGTTTTTACCATCAGGGAAGCTGCAGGCAGGTGGTGCAGTCGGGTCAGAGACATCAGCTCTGAAAGCAGCTTCTGTCTCCCTGGAAGATCATGGTGAATCCATCTAAGAAGAGACATCACAGCCGCCTCCTCACTGGGAATGTTCAGAGCATCTGACCTCAGGCAGGCCTTTAGGACATCTTCCTAAAAACAGCAACAGAAGCTGTAAAAATCATGTTGCAACAAGCAGAATACAGAATAATTTTGTGGCACATGATTTCTAGGATAGAAAGAGAAAGAGGAGCCTTTCTATTTAAAATATAACTACACAGTCCATGAAGGCTGGATTTGAATTTAAGAATTTTAACAAGTTTCAAATATGTTAAGTCACTGTCATATAACTACAACAGGCAGATGGATAGATAGACTAAATTATAACACAATGTACAAAGATGAATGCTAATAAACTGACTTGAAAATAACATACAACAATTTGCAGAATATATGGCTAATGCTTTTCTGCTTTAGCTTTAGCAGAAAAGCAGACCCGTGATCACCTGCATGTCCAAGAACTCCTGTGTTTTGGACAGGTCAGAAAAGTTCCCAACCACAAACTCGCTGGCATTTTGAAGGAGAGAAGCTGAGCCGTATGCCTCCGCCAGGGACATGAGGGCAAGGCAGTTACAGAGATCCATTGTTCCCACAAGGAAGTCACTGCATGCCCTGAATAGGACAGGAACCTGAGGAGACAATGACAATTGAGCTCTAAAGGTGATGTGCTGCAGCATGTAAGAACATCTAATAACTGCATCGTTACCTGCAGGAAAGAGGCGAGCTGGAACAGTATGTCAACGTTGCCATCAGTGATGAGAATCTCCCCAGAGTAGGCAAAATCCAGGAAGGAACACACAGCCTCAGGGCACTGATTAGCAAGATTTACTGAGCCATCTCCACGCTCTCGCATGTCAACCTCGAACATGACCCTGAACACAACAAGAGCGCACGCTGTCATGTTAAACCGATCATTAGATGGATATACATAGTGCCTTGTAAAGCATTAATGCTCCTTGAACTTTTTCGCATTTTATTATCTTGCTGGGATTTTGTGGGAAAGACTAACACAAAGTAGTGGAAGGAAAAGTGATGCAGGGTTATTGAAAGTTTACAAATAAAAAAACTGCAAGGTGACTCGTGCTTTTGTTTTAACTCCGTTTACCTTGACGGTCCTAAATAAAATCCTGTTGAACAAATTGCCTTTAGAGCTGCACCAACGGTACCAGAGGAAAACTTAAATTACTTGCAAGTGATTTAATATTGAATTCTCAGGACCATCGTAATATCAGCGCCTGCGAATATGCATTGATGAATTGCAATGATGCCCTGAAAACTGTGTTCCCCAAAACACTTGGAAGGACTTTTACTTGACCAACTTTCCCCACAACCAGTCATCTATCTTGGAAAGTAGTTTAAAAATCTAAATGTGCAAAGCCAGGAAACCAATGCAGTGAATATCTTGCAACAGTAATTGTAGCAAAAGGTTGCCCCATAAAGTTTTGGCTCAGGGTACAGAACACATGTGAACAACTAACTGTTCATACTTGGTTTCCTTTTCACAATCATGCATTACTTTGTATAACTTGAAATCCCGACAGACAGACAGATACCTGAAGAAATCACTACATGCTGCAAGAACACATCTGTGGCAGGGGAATTCATGCTCCTGGACTACGATGGTGAAGTCAAACAGCAGACCTCGCTCCCTGAACGATCTGAGCACAGCAAGGAGCTGCAGTCCCTGGGACTCGGCCACCCGCAGCTGCGTCCGCCGCTCTTGGGCCCCGTTGCATTCTGGCGTAATCCCAGGTTTACTACCAGCAGGGCTACTGCTGTTGGGGGAGGAGGTCAAACTTGTACAGACCCCTCGATGTTCATCCATATTGCCAAAATCTGAAATAATTAAAAAAAAAAAAAAAAAAAAAAAACAAAATTAAACTAGATTTTATGACAAATAAAATAATTTTTAAAAAAGGACTGAAACTATATTTAGTCATTTTAAATGTGTGCGTAAGCAAATCATATTTCAAACTTGTTTAGCGGATTTAAAACATGTTAACATGTTAAATCTAGTATAACATATCAGAGATTCCAGATTTCAGCGACTCGTTCTGTATAGAATAAAATAAACACAACATAACGTACACGCACATATTACCTCTTTGTACAATATTGCATAACTGAATTCCTGTGGAAAAATACCGCAGGCTCATTAATCTAAAGAAGGAAAAGCTTCTCTTACAGTGTCAGCACCTCGGACAGTTCTCTTCTCATGCCGCTCTAACTTCCGGAAACTCAACATCACGCGATGATTCAATAGGGCCTTTTATTAATTTTTTATTTTATTTTATAGTTTATAATAAGTTTTGTTGCTAAAATTTCTGCAAGAAAGAGGGTTATTTTTAAAGAGATGAATGTTTCACTTGAGTCAGCCAGCGAAGGCTAGCTAAAAACGTTTAGACCAATACGTTGCAGTCGGTAAAATTACAGACCGCGACGGCCGCTGGGAATTGTTGTTCTCTTAAATTAGCAGGTCTACTGACAGTGACCGACAGGAAAACCCTGTGTTTATACTCAACTCGTCTATATATCATTTAAGTTTGCCCTTTAACCAACCTAAAGAGTTCCCTCCTAATATGATAAATAAAATCAAGAAGTATAAAAAAAGTCCCGCTTGCAGTTTGCCACAAGGAATAAGGAATTTATTCATGTATTTTAGGAGTTATAAAAAATAATAACGTCAGGAGTTTATTATTATTATTATTATTATTATTATTATTATTATTATTATTATTATTATTATTATTGTTTATTTACTCAACAGCATAAAGAATGTGAAAACCCAAAATTGCTCTCGAATGCAGCATATTCAGTAATCTGTCAGATGTACTCTTACTAGCTCATCCTTTACCACTTGATGGCGCTACTTTACTGAGTGCAAAAGTGTATGGAAAAACTACCCTGAACTGCAGTTTCATTTGACCACCTGATCTCATTGCTATTTATGGCCGAAAACCACACTTCTGATGTTAACATAATAAAACACATTCCGGTAACGAAATTGTATAGCTACTTTAGAGCAACCTTAATAATAAGAGTAATAATAACAAAAGGCTAATGACGATAATAATGTTAATGCTAATAATTTTTCTAGTAGTGTGTTTTACGCAATACAAATTTATCACCTTAATAAC
The DNA here is from genome assembly GCF_001443285.1 of Poecilia latipinna. NCBI lineage: Eukaryota > Metazoa > Chordata > Actinopteri > Cyprinodontiformes > Poeciliidae > Poecilia > Poecilia latipinna. Next base: position 105,414 of record NW_015113375.1, read on the forward strand.
TCTTGTGTGTATTTTGTGATTTTGTCGAAATCTTTTTCTCAGTTTTTTTATTTTTTTTTTATTTTTTATGAACTATAAAATACATTGATAAGATAATAGCCTATTCGACACCATCCATTTTTTGCGTTATCGGTGGGTCGTGCCCCCTCCTCTCTCCTCGCATCCCTGCATCCCTCCGTCCCTCCCTCGCCCGCCTCTCTCCCTCCCGGCAGTGCATCCCCATCCCCCACACACGGTGGCCGTCTCTCCGGGTGAAACCTGTCTTCCCAGCGCTACTGGCCCGACAAAAACGTTGCTGTAGCAGAGCCAGTCCGCAGCGATCCGAAGCTCAGCAGGCCCACGAGAGAAAGAAACACACACAGAGTCTTTTACTGTTCCACCGAGTGGTTTTGGTAAGTTTAAGTGTACCGCTTATTGTAGACGGGAAGAATGTCTCATGTGTCGACTTTTTAAGTTTTTTTTCCCCTGTTTTTCTCTCTCCTCCGTATCCCTTCAATTGTCCTCCGTAAGGAACTAGCGGGCTATGCTAGGCTAAATGGCTAGCTGAAATCGCGGGATCAAACACTTGGCGAAAAGATTGGGGCATTTCACTTTCAGTTGTTGTAGACCAAGGTTTATGGTTGCCACCTTCTTCCCCTGCGAAGCTACTGTTGCCAGTTTCTATTGTCATTTTCTAATATTCCCCCCCGGCTAGGTTGCTAATTAGCGTTTTGAGCAGATGGATGCGGGGATGCAGCGACTGGGCTAGCGCTTGTCTTTTCAGTCTAGCTTTTATGCTAAGCTAACGCTAGTATTATATGAGTCGCAGAGTTTCCTGCGTGGACTGCTTCGGAGTGGGTTGGATCGCCATTCCAGCGGTAGCCAATCTAGTGATAATTGGCAAGATGGCATCTCGGGGTTGTTATCCAGAAATCGGTGGATTTTTCAAAATGGTGTCTTAAGCTTGTTTGAGTGTGACCATTTTTGTCCAACCGTTGCTGTTTGGGCTTCTCTTTGCTATTTCTGGTATGCAGCACACTGCCAGCGCATGCCACGCTCCCGACATATAAACATGTAAACCACTGATGAGGTGGTAAACACAAATGTTTGCAAGCTACCCCGTGTCCCCCCCCAGGCTACAGGCTTTGTTTCTTATAAATAGAATCGTGTTTTGGAGTTTGATTTACGGCTTTCTAATATCTCTGCGGGCTCAGATCCGTTTAGTTAAAACTGTAAGCTGCAGAGGTACATGACTGCAGACTGCTTTCTAGCTGTTTTCACCAAAACGCCTCATTTGGCTATGCTTCGTATGCAGAAGATTAGGCTTAAAAGAAACGAGTATTTCAACACTTGCACATATTTCGTGTCAAGGCCTGTTTAAAAAAAAAAAAAAAAGAGGCTGTTGAAATTTCAACATGGATAGTTTCTCTTTCTTTTCTTTTTTTTAGCAATGTGAGAATCTTCCCCTTCTTTAACATGAGTCCTCTTTTAATCGTGTGCAAACACTCACAGAAAAAAAAAAGGATTTATGTAGACAGATTAAACCGTGGACTGTTAAATTACATTTTAATTACTTTTTGGAAACTTATTCATATGTCAGAACACCACACTGATTTACCATCAGTGCTAATTGAATAAAATTGATCTCCTTTGCCGGGCTTGTCTGATTCTCGCTGAACAATAACACTGATTTAAAAATACCACAATGTTGCATTTAAGCATTAAATGTATTATGAGAATTCGAAGACATCTGAGCTCAATCTTTCATTAACTGCCGATTGCAATTAACCACATTTTCCTCCGATTTCTCCATAATTACAGCACCCCCACATCTCAGATCTCTCCCTGAGCTGTATGATCTGGATCACTAAGACCTTTATCAGGTGTGGGCGTTGGGTGCAGTGAAAGTTCATCCAGGTCCCAAATATAAAATTATCAAGTAAAATTGTAATGAAACGCCACCTGAAACGCTAACGCCAACAGAGAGTTGGGTTCAAACGGTTCTTTCCGGTTGAAATGCTGCATGCACGGATATTTTTGATTTAATACATTGTGCGGCTCTAAAATCTATTTAAGAATAACAGCAAGATGACCATTATAGAGAAAGATTGTGAAATAACTTCACTAATACTGTTCTGATATCATGATATTGTCTGGTTAATTAGTTGGTTTTTCTGGTTGGATTATCTACTCGGCAAGTGGATGAGGCTTCCTAAAGCCAGCTGACTTGCAGTGCACACTTTAGCATTTTAAGAGCCATATTAAACCATATAACATGAAATTTGATTTTATTTTTTTTTTCTTTCTCTCTCTCTCTTTTTTAGTATTGTTACTTTACATTCCTGGCAAGCAGCTTTGACCTTTGCCTGTATGTCTTTTTTTGTATTAAAGAATTACTTTTGTACCAAATGGGAACAAAATTTAGTTCAGGTATCCATTTACTTTTGAATTTGAGTGTGAATTTGATTAGTACTCAACAGTGTCTGCTTTTTCTTTTTCTTTTTTTTTTTTTTTTACTCTTAAAATAAAATCTCTTCATCGTGAGCGCCAGAAGTTAATTAATTCAACTTGATAAACAAACAGCAGCGGGCTAATTCGATAGCTCTTCAACGAGAATTGCGTTCATAGTAAATAAAAAGCAGTATTGCTTCCTTCTTGGAAATCGACTTTATCAATTTTTGCAGAGAAGGCGGCGCAGTCAATAAAAAGGCTGGCATATGTGTTTTATGCTTGAAGGCGACGAAGTGGTTGATTTGAATTCCATCGTCACCCTAAGGTGACCCCCTTTGGCCCGCACGAGAAAAAAAAAAAGGGGGTGGGAGGTACGTGTGTGTGGACTTGGGTTTGAATGGTTGGTGGGATGGACAATGTAGCCGTAAAAATGTCGGACCATTGAAAGATGCAGTCGCTTCATGTTTTGGCAATCAGTGGCTCTCTTATAGACTTCATCCCTTATTCTCTGTGTGATTTGAGCAATTTAGTGATTTACTCATTACTGGTGAGTAAATAAACAGATGGCGCTGAGCTAAATTGCGCTTCCCTCTGGTTCACCTTGTCCAACTCGCAGTCACTCAACCAAATCTTTTTTTTTTTTTTTTTTAAAGCCGCCAGATGGGAGAGTCTGCATTGTTCTACACTTGGTTAAGAAGTGTTATTGACTTTTACTGAAATTGTTTGTTGTTGCTTTATTACTTGAAGTGGAATATATAGACAAATGATAGAAAAGGAACAAAGGAATGTGATCGTTTTGTATTTTGGCTCTATATGTTTTAGAGGACATACAGAGATGGCAAATTTGAGAAAGGCGTTCCTAACTGGTTTAGAACCACATACAACATTTTCCACACTAAAAACTCAGGCAACATCTAACTTTAAAAATCTAATTTCTTTTTTTATACATCAGAGGAAATTGATGCTTTTTTCTTTCAGAAAACTCAGGTCTGCCTCTTAATACCTTTGTGAACTAGAAATGATTAGCCATCGAGTTGATTGCAACTCATTACTTTTGAATGATTTCTAAAAAAAAAAATGCCAATACTACTATAAGTGAAAAAGGGTAAAAGTAAGGCAATATACCAATTTTTACATAGAAAATATTTTTGCAATGTATTTTTGATCCATGGGAAAATAAAACTTTGTGACATCAGAGATGTCTGTACAATAATAGGCTGGGACATCTTCAAATAAATCATAATTTCTCATTGAATATGCACCAAGCAGGCTTTTTGGCAGTGCCAATTTCAGTTCAGTTTCAAATTCAGTTTCATTACAGCTGCATACGTTCAAACAATGTAATCCCTCATAAGAAACGTGTAGCGTTCGTAAAAAGCACATTTTCAATTTTCTTAAAGGTCTTGTCAAGACTGCAAATATTGAGGGCTTTTGATTTGGACTGTAATGCCTAAGAGAAAATGTGCTGCAGCTTCTTTGAAAGAAGTAACAGTTTTGAACCCAACTTAAAAAATGTATGTATGAAAGCACAACGTAGGGTCCCAAAATATTCATATTTGGCCTTAATTTAGATTTAAAGTTGTCATTTAACCAGTGATCTTGTTTCTAATAGGACACACATCTCTCAAAATATAATAAAACCTTGTGAGAGGCCTAGTAATTTTGAGAAAAGAATGATCTCATTTTCATAAAATAAAAAATAAACAGTACATTAAAGTAGATGTTGTTGTTTGACATATTTTTAGATTATAGTTGTTTTTCTTTATTGTTCTTTTTGACATGTTTCATTGTTTCCCATAGGGACATGGACTTAGGAGGCAGGGGGAGGATTTTTAGGGGAGCGCAGATTGATCACCGTGATTTCTTTAATTTTGGTTGATTGATGATCACTCGTTTCACTCGTGAAACCAATCTTTTCTACCACCACAAGTTTCTGGGAGAGGACTACCAATAGTTGGCCTGCTGTTGCCAACTTTGCAACTTTTCTGCTGTGCTTTGTACAGAAACAATCCGTTGTAGGGCAAAATCCGTCAGGTATTTTAAATATCTGTGATCAGCCAGAAAGCTGAAATCGGTGCACTCTTATTTTCTTTTAATAACGGCCATAATAAGTTACTCCTGCTGCTGCTTGCAGGAGAGCAAGCTGCTGCCATTGAAAAGAAGTTCAGCACGTTTAAAGAAACGCTTTGCAACTGTTATTCTGTGCGCTCTCCGTCTGCTGCTGTGAGCCAGAGTGTCGTTGACGGAGTAGAAGTGCGTGTTTTGGGGGTTTTCGCTTATAAGATGGTCTGTCTTGATGAATCAATTAACTATCAACTAATTTAGTAATTGATTAATCTTCAACTGGAGCATGTAGAGTCTGAAAAAACCATTTGCTGAAAGAACACAATCAGAGCAGTAATTAAGACAAAACTGCACAAAGCATTGCATTTAAGATTGAAAAAAACCCTTCTTTGTAAATATTTTACTCAGAATTCCTTTAGTTTTCACATTTTGATGTTGGATATTTTTGTATTTTAGGCAATGCATGTAAGCTTTTCCATCTAAAAAAAGATGTGTAACTGTTTATTTGAATGCATTTCTAGTATTGTATAAAAATATATTTAGTTGGTTAAATTAAAAATCTGCCAGCTTGTTTTATCCGATTATTCATCTCAATAATTAACTAAAAATAATCACTAGTTGCAGCTCTGCGATGCACACACATTTGTATGAACCTACAACATCCAACCACTGAGGAAAGTCTTTTGTTGATCACATTTTTTTTTTAATGATAGCTGTATTTGTGCAAAGATGAACACTGTTTTATATGCAATAAAATGCTCTTATTTTACCTTCCTCTGTGTGCTTAGTTCCACCTCCACCAAAGCCAATATAACCTGTCTTCTGCTAATATTACTCAGAGTTATTGGTTGTTTATCTTGGATTTATCTCTGAAGACCGATCATGATGGGGGGTGAAATGTGTTGCATGAACGCATGTACACTTTCTTAACCCCTTTCACTCTTGGGAACTACACGGATTGTCATTTGCAATAGAGACACTTTTTGTACAGTCCAAATTTGGAACCTGTTGAACCGGTTTCAGTGTTTTCTGTAAATATTTACTGTAATAATAATGAAAAAGATACCTTTGCAAATTGTTTGCGTTCTATGTAATTTAAATTGGCACAGTCTCCCCTCATCTTTCCAACAGTTTGTTCAAACAGTCTCTGAGATTTAATGCAGTATAATATTTATTTAAATGATCTGTTTCTGCAAAACGTGGCAGAAGCAGCAATTGAAAAACAATATCCTGCTTAAGACCTCACATAAATGAGGAGTCATCAATTTGCTGTTTACTTTTTAAAATTTCAATCCGATCTTAAGAAATTTTATGTGGGGCAAGATTTTTCTCTCCAAACCCCCACCCTCCCAAAACTGCTGATTAAAAATCAAACATGTTTGAAGATGCCAGTGTTGCTGCTTTCTGTTGGGCTATTAAGGTGGAGTTGATTTATGCAACTAGAACCTGAAAGTTGCCCTGTATTTTTCAGCCAAGTGTCTTTCTGGGTCAGGAAATTGTACCGATATGTGAAACTGCTCATCAGTCCAACGCTCATAAGAATGGTCGTAAGTGGCTTAATGGACGTATGTTGTTGAAGGCAGTGTGTCAAAAGGAGCAGGAGCTTCTTAAAGCTACAGAGGCCCAATTTTCAGACGTTAAATTGCGAAGTTGAATTTCTTTTATGTTTGATATGCAACTGAACAATTAAAGGTAACAGAGTTATTTTATTGTGCTATAAAGTGGCACTATGTGCCTGGAAAATACACGTCAATTCTTGTAATATCGTTATATAGCTGATGATGACACTCACCAACTAAAACAATTATTTGCATTTCTCTATGTGTTTGTCACCACGAAACAAAAAAAAAAAAAAAACCTCACTGCGACATTACTTTTTGCTTCAGCTACAATGAAACAAAAATGTGCTACATTTGCTATTTTTTGAGCACTACAGTCTGAGCACAAGACCAACCCTCTCCCCTCCTTCCAAAACGCAAACGTCACAATTAATCAGTTGTTTTCATCTGCCCAGTTTTACTTATCGGGTCAGTAAATATATTTCAGAATAACGACCAACCTGATCTGATATTTTATTGCCGATAAATTCTGCCTCCCCATCCCCCATTCATCAGTTTCATCTAGAGAAGGACCGATCAAAACAATTTCCAAACTCTGGTTTTTGATAAGCTCTGTCTTGCCAATAGTATTGACTAATTCTGATTTTCCTTTGAGAATGATGACAAAGCAGCACACAATCCAGTCAGTGACTTGGACCATTACTATTATTTTTTTTTTTTTATTATTTTTTGTTTGTTTTTTTACCAATGGAAAGGATACTGTACGACTTTAAAAGGTTTTCTAAAGTCCAGAGTGCGGTATGTATGCTGACGGTTTTTATTGTGAAGGTTTGAATGAAATTGTCTCTCGCTTCACTTTCTGTCTCTACTTCATGAAATAGACGATTGTCTTTTCAGACTGGAGCGTAGGCAGACCCCCGCCAACCGTAGGCCAACTGAAACCCACAGATACAATGCTGGTGGTTCAAGCTCGAAACCAATAAGCAAGACTATTCTGAAGGTGGCATACAGCCGGCTAAAAGTGAACTTACTTAGCTTTATATGCGAGACATCTTGTGGCTGCTCGAGGCTGACTCATGTTTCTTCTTTCTGCATCAAGTGAGGGACAAAAGCACGTTTTAAAAGCCTCCATGCACTTACAAAGTGCTAGGTCGTAATGTATTTATAAATCATCCCCACTGTTCCTTTACTGTCTTGTCTTTGTTGTGATGGATCTGCGTTTGATGGACATGGAAAAGCGATACGTCGTTGCTGAAGTTATTTTATTTTTTATTTCATTTTAAAAGCAGTGATACTACAATGATACAAAAATGAAAACCAGTAACCATTTCATCCCTAAAATACGCTAGATAATGAAGTTAAGGAAAAGGAGGAAAACAATACTGATACATTTGAGCAAGACTGTGTCCCTGTAGATAACAGCCTCCTTGCTTTGGTACATTTTTAACACATTCTAATCCTTCGTAGTCTATAAACAGCATTCTAGCTTTAAAGAAAGTTTCTGATTATTCATTGAGGGGTTTTTGTTTTTTTGTTTTTTGGTGCTTCTCCTCTCTGCTGTTTTAGTGGCCATTGTGTTTTGTGACAATCTGTTGCAGTTTGTCTGGAAAAAACTTTAAAGCGGTCAACATTTAATGATTTTTGGGTTTAATGCGATCAATTTCTTTCTTTAGAAAGACGTGCAACATCCATAAGAAAATGTGATTTTTCTTTTACATTTTTTTATAAGAAGCTGCTTTGTGATGCCTCGTCAGAATCTTGTCCTGAACATGTGATAACACTGCTCCAAGGAAATATTCATCTGGTTTGATCCACTTGCTATTTTACACAGTGATGAATTATTCTCCAGAAGAAATGAATGAACTACAAATATTCTTATCAATGTGAGAATTTCAAAATAATAAAGGATTTGTTTGTAGCTTCATGGCTCTTAGTTATCAAGAAAAACAACATCTCACTGTCTATGTATTGATATTGTAAATGTAAGAATAAGCAAAAAGAAAAAAAAAATCATCTTTTTAACATAAACTCCCCCTCACTGTTTACCTTTTCATCACTGACTGTGGCATTTTATAGTGGATGAATGATATAAACATATTTTAAGTCTCTTAGCTGGTTGTCATCCATCCAGCCTTCTTTGTTGTCTGCTGTCTAATGACTGCAAGGATAGCTTTGTTGTACACGTCCAGGCTTTTGTTGCCAGTTAGCAGCATGTTTTCATAATCAAATGATCATATTTAATCCAATGCGGCGTGAGAGCAACAGCGGTTTAATTTTCTGACAGAAGAATCAGAAGAAGAATCAATGCATCGTCATAAAAAAAAATGAAGAAAGTGCTTTTCTGTCACGATGTATCTTAATAACACAGTTACAGAAGATGTAATTATTCTTTTACAGTAATGCAGAATAGTAATCAAGGACCACAGCGGGGACGAGGAGCAACGCAGACAGACTATGCATCACGCTTAATGGTGCGAGCGCTATGTGTGCGTTATTCCTATCCTGAGTGAAACGGCGCAGAGATGTCGGTTTAATCCAGGAATGCAGACCCCAGGAGGTGTGTGAGGGATGAGATGATTTTATAGAGGAGAATAGAATGAGAGGAAGCCAGATCGTAGAGAAGTGGGAGGCAGTGTCCTAGATTGAAAATAGCCCAGAAGTGTTCAGAGGTCCTTGTTACGGGGCAGGTCTGACTGCGTGAGAAGGAAGAAGGGATTTGTCAGGGAATTCAGCTGATGTTTACCTAAAGGTTTGCAGATACACAGGTCATTTAACCAGAGACCCAATTTTCTCCTTTATTGACTCGGATAAAGGGAAATGCAAGTCAAATTTTGAAAAAAAAAATTAACATTTCAGTAATTGAAGGCTAAAAATAACGACCATTTCCAAGCAATAAATGTGTGAGTCGATATCAAGTATTTTATCCTTTTGTCTTGATGATTATCAGATTAAGTCAGATAAAGTCTAGGCGGGAGATACATTTTGATTCATAAATGGCAGTGATTTAGTAAATCCTTCATTTCTGATAATTTAAAACTGCAGCTTGTGTTCTAGTCTTTGAAATAAAATCGTTGGTTGGAAATTAGTGTTAGGTCACTAAAAAGACAACAAAAAAAACGATAAAAGTTTCTATCGACTGGGAAAACCATTAGTACAAAATAAATCTTGTTTTCTGTTAGTTTGACCTGTTTTAAATGAACACGCCTAAAGACAAAAAAAGCTCCACCTAATTGACCAAAACCTGCATTATTGTTGAACCAGAACTGCATTGATGCACTGGTCAGCATCATCACAGACTATAAAAGGTATATTAAAGAAAAGAATAGCAGAACAAAGGATATTTGCTGTTGACACATCAGATTATGCTCTCCAAGCATGTCTTTAGATTATTTCATCTCCCGTTCTCTCCTCATGTAATTCAAGTAAAACGCTTCTTTCTTTTTTTTTTTCTGGAGGGCTGAAAATATAAAAAAGGCTTTCAGTTCTATTCTCTCTCCCCATGTGGGAGTGTGATAACGCCCACCGGTTTTGATTTGTTGCTTAAAGAGTAGATGCCTGGTGAGGTATTATGTGGGTGGATAGAGTCCATGTGGGGGTTGTGTTGAATTGTATTCGTTCTTCAGGACTGGTAGATTTCTTTGTGTGTTGTTTTTTTGTTTGTTTCTTTTTTGCGATTGTTCCCGCCTCATATTTTTCACCTTCTCGCTTCCCCTTGAGAGGCTCCTTCTTTTTTTTTTTTTTTTTTTTTTTTTTTTGAAAAAGTTTTTTTTTTTTTTTTTTTTCTGAACTGGGGGTTTTTTTTTT
>NW_015113375.1:118278-124849 GCF_001443285.1 Poecilia latipinna
TTTTGCATTTTTCCCCCCTCATATTTTTTCCCTTCCCCCTTCCCCCTGAGGGACCCCTTTTTTTTTTTTTTTTTTTTTTTTAATGTACTGAAACAGTCATTACTATATTTCTGTTGCTGAACTGTGGGTTTATTTAGTTTTATATCCACAGATTACGTTCAGACTCATCAGCTTTACAGATGCGCATGGTATTGAGTTACACATACGTTTTAGTTGTGTTGTTCTACCGAGGGTCTTCAGGCTACAGGTTTGTGAGTTGAGCCCAAATGAAGTCCCTCTAATAGAGTTTGAGCTGAACAAAGTCCTGAAGAATAACCCTGGTAAAGTCTGGCGGCAGGAAGGTGTCCTTAATAATGCCAGTTGGCCCCCAGATGAATCCTTGACGTGTCAGTGGGTGTTCGTAAGGCGATGCATGTAAAAAGCTTTCCTGCTCTGCCTAAATGTCATTACTATACCAACCTGGGTTAATAATGGCTTCAAAATTAAAGCGGCTATTTATTTCTTGAACAATATGAGGTTGTTAGTCATCCTGATACGAATGCCTATTTTTATCCCTGTGATGTCAGTGCTGAACAGTTTTCTTTCTTAGCTGTAAACTTTTATTGCCTGTATACAGGGGGGAAGGGGGAAGCGATACCTGAANATAANGCAATACCAGAACTGCTGGTTAAATTACAGCTCGACACTGGAGAGAAGATTTGTCTTGTTGGAAGTACGTTTTTGCAACAGTTGAACAAAGATTTTTAAGTAAGTTGCCAAAGAGGCATTTTCTTCTAACAACTGTAGGATAAGAACAAGAGAAAAATGTGAACTTTCAATGCACAATTTCACAAATATAGAATAGATAAGAAATGGCCTTTATTGGAAAACTTCAGGTATAACAGCAGCAGTAGCAGCTTTATAAGTTCATACAGAAAACTTCCAAAAGTGTTAAAAAATATACAGAGAACAATAACAACAATAATAGTTACATCTACCGTACAAGACGTAACGTAAACATGCAATTCATTTTTAAAAGCATGTCGATAGTAAATTTAAAAGCAAGTTATTTCCACATGGTGCACATCTGGCTCACCAATTTCCTAATGAGTGACTCTAGAGGGAAAGGATTGAGACGCACCTTTAAGTTTCATGGGTTTAGCAAACACCAAAGATGGGGACACACTGTATTACCATTATTTTTTATTTTATACCACATCTTACCCCAGTTCTAGTTGTGGTCAGTGGAAGAGTGAGTCGGCGCTAAACATCTGCTGGAGAGCGGTGGCGAAGCCTAAAGTTTGCAAGCGGTCCGCCTTCAGCGGCAGGCAAACAAGCGTTTGATTTGACTTTTCTAAATCTGAAAGCAGTTCTTTGAACTGGCCACTGACCAAACTGCAAATGTATTCTGATGTCGCAAACAACTTTAAGATGTAATTTGAAAAGATGTTTCTATTCAGCTGAGTAGTTTGTTTAGGAGATGGTAATAGGTTTGTTGGTACCCAACAGCCATTACAGGCTTTACATGATGCAAAAATAAAACTTAACCATTTCTCTTTTTTTTTTCCTGTGAGTAATCCACAAGCAACAAAACTCATTGGTTTACTCAGATTTTATAGCTCTTGGGTAGAAAGATTTTTTCTTTTTCTTAATTCTTGCCAAACAAACACCATTGTTGCTTGAGATAACACTGCAACGTTTGCGTGCAAAGCAAAACAAATTAGGATCAGAAGAAGAATCTAAAGAAATGTTAGGCTGCAAACTGGAACGACAGATCGTAGAAGGAAATCTGTATTTACACCACCAACCTCTTTCGCCCTCATGTAGGGGTGCACTGATTTATCACCGCCGATTCCCTTAATTTCGGGGGATCGGCCGATGCGTACACGTAAAGCCGATCTCATCTACCTCGGTCTAAAAAAATCAGCTGCTGTCCCATTTTACTCTCTGGTGAGACGAGAGGTTTGACTGACACCAGGCCCACCAGGTCGTGTTTGCAGTTAACGATAGTCACCTCACTGTTGCCGACTTGGTGACTTTTGATATTTAGTGACATTTCAGACAAACATAAATTGGTACCAGCCAAAATCAGAATCGGTAAGCCAGGCTTTTTAAAAGATTGATAGTCTGTGATGTGCCTGAGAAGTGCAATCGGCGCACCGCTGACCTTCGATTTTGCTGGACAGTGATTTCTCGCCTTATACAAGACCAGTCTACAACTGTACTACGCTAAACCTGTGTAGACATGGGTGATATTTAAAAATATATATTGAAAAAAACAATTCTTTGAGTCACATTTCCACAGAGAAAAAAAAAATCTAATACTGAACCGCAAATAGGTGGTCCACTGCATTTAATCAGGGGACGAAATTGTTTTATTTTTTTCAAGTTATCCTACGAGCCACAGAGTTGTATGTTAAATGGAAAGAAACGCTCTGTTTGCCTCTGTTTCTACAAATACACAATAATCCCTTCTGCCTTTTTGCTGTGAATGATCTGTGTAAAATGGTCTTATCTGGCCGCAGCACAGAAGTTTTACTGGTTTAAAAAAAAAAAGAGAGAGAGAGAGAGAGCTTTTTATGAGACCCGTTCGTCACCCTCCCCCCCTCTTAAAAAAAGAAAACGCAGTGAGTTACGGTTGGACTCTCCCACTCAACACATGTGTTTCTGTTGTCCTCCGTTTCGCACATACTCCCTCATTAAAAGCATTGTGGAGACCCTCTTGTTCTCACCCTTTCTCTTTTTTTTTCCCCCCCTTCACCTTTCTCTGCAGTCCAACTCGATGAACACACCCGAGTCTCACTGCTCTATTCATGCACAGCTGTAATTGGGAACGTATGTGTTGGGAAGAGAAGACCTCTGGGTCTGTGTAGCCACCTGTCCTTGTGTTAATGGCCTTTGTTGCCTCACTCAACGTTTTTTGTATTTTTGTCTGAGAAATAATGTTATATTAATGTGACGATCGGATCAGATCGGGTCTCTTGGCTGTTGTGACATTGACTTTCTATCAGTTTTGTTGGAAGCTTTATCATTTACCGTTCCAGGAACAAAATAAGGACATCTTGAGCCTTGGCTTGTTAGTTGAAGACGGTAGAGGGGGACCATTTTACCACTTTGTTCATAACTGTGATGACCAGATCTGTAGCTGTTGCTTGGCTCTGAGTGCCCCAAGTGAGGTACAAGTATGGGGATTTGAAGTTTATGGATTATTGTAATACACTTATTTCTTCACTATTGAATGTAATCAGACAATTTTAATGTATTGTGCTAAAAATATGTCAATCGTGGCGTATGTGACATGTTTTTAACTTGTTAAATGAGTGCGAGGCTGTGGCGCTGTGTAGCTCTCATGTGGTTGAGGAGAAACTCTAGTTCTTCACGATGTTGTCCTGGATTGGATTCCTGCTCACATGTCTTCCCCTTCTCTCTATCCTTTCAGATTACTGATCAGCAAAGGCTAAAAAATATGCAAGAGGCTGCTGTGTTTTTCTTTTTCTTTTTCTTTTTTTTATTCAGTCAAGTGACCTAGCAAAAGTATTATATTTTGTTCTTTTCTGTGAAGTTGGTTACGATTTTTCTCACGATTCCATCAGGTAAAAGGTCAAAGAGCATTTCTAAACGGATTTGAATCAGTTTGCACAATGGTGTCAGTTTGAAATTGAGATGACAAAACACTAAAGACTTCAAGAGCTGCATCTCAGACTGTTCTGACGATGAAAAGTTTGCCTTATGATTGCTATTGCAAATTCATCCAAGTTATTAGTTTGACTATAATTAAGATGATAGTATGGGCTGTTGCAATTAGATTCATAGAGCTCAATTTGAAGTTATTTATACAATGGTATGTATGTTTTCATACTGATGCTAGAAAACATTGTTTTGGCTACCCTGGCAACAATAAATAAATACAGATAAAGTCCTATAGTCTATTAAATTACACAAATGAAGAGTTAAGCAGACAAGTCAGGCCACCCTGAAAAGCCCAAATATTCAGCTTAATGTTAGCCCTCAGTCAGCTAGTGGCAGGCAGAACAGAAGAGGTCTGGTGGTTTCCTTCTGGTTGTTTTGTCATGCTGTTGGACAAAACCTGGTTTGAGCATTTATGAAGTCCAAAGCTGCACTAAACGCCCAGTTCCCTGTGGTGCCAGAAACATGCCTGTTATATGTTTACTGCCTTCTGCTTTAAGTTGGAGCGACACATCTGAAATGATCATAAACAATCCCAAAATGACCAATCTGTAATATGCATCATTTTAATTTGGTAGGTCAGTACTTGACAATAAAAATATGCAATTGACATTTGCCAAGGATTTGGTGTATTTTTCTCAGTCTGTATCACTGGCCAAAAATGTGAAACCGTACAAAAGTTACATTTATGCGTTACACTGCATATTTCGTGCGTTTGTCGTGAACATTTTAGTGTCCCCAAGTCGGGGCCAAAGCAGAGCTGTCCGGAACTACAGCTTTTAGTTTGACGTCGGAAGCATTTGCATGTAGAAAATGCAGATTAATGAAGGCGGGGAAAGTAAACGATGAGTTTAACAAAGAAGAGCCGCTCGGGGGGGGGGAGGGAGATGAAAGGTGGGAGGCTGAGCAGAGCTAGAGGAAGGAATTAAATCACAAATGATGCAGTAGATTAATGAGGATTGTACTGCGAGATGTGTCGAAGCAGGTTAATCATCTCCCCTGAGACATAATTTCAGTGTTAGACACCAGCTTAAGAGGCGAAGTAGAGTTGGTGTGTTAACACTCTTGTTTTACAAGAGCACTGGCACACAAGTTTGCATTTTGGGGCTTGTATTCAGGGGTTTTCCACCAAAGATAACACCCTTTAAAATAAAAAAAACAGCTCAATATACATTTTAGTGCTTTTCGTATACTAGTGTTTTGGGGATTGATGCTGGCGTTTCAGGACTTTTATGAGCCCCATGTGTATGAAATGAGACAATAATGTGATTCAACGGATTTGTTCTAATTAACCGACTTTAATGCACAAGCTGAGGAAATGGCTCAGAGGACAGACTTCAAAATACTTCTGTTGTTTTACGAAATTATTGAATAACTTGGCATCAAAGTGCGATGAAGACCTATTGTTGTGGTCTGAACCATCCAGACCACTGAGGTCTTTTGGTTCTGGCCTACTCTGCATTCCCAGAACCAGAACCAAATGCGGAGAAGCAGCACTCGGTTTTTATGCTCCAATAATCTGAAACAAACTTCCAGAAAACTGTAAAGATGCTGAAACGCTGAGTTTATTTAAATCGGAGCTACAAACGCACCTATTCAGAGTTGTTTTTAACTAGTTATAAGTGGACCCACTGATCAACATGTCGGATGTGTATTTGCTTGATTTGACAAAACGTAATGTGTATTGCTTGTTTCTTAATTAGCAACTGCACCATGTTTTTATGGCGTAAAGCACTTTGATGCGTCTCGTTGCTGAAACGGCCTTTACAAATAAACTTGACTTGAGAGTGGACCGGTTAATTTTCATTTGATTCAGTTTAAAAATGTGTTTTTATAAAGTGAGAAACCATTGACGGAACACTCCTGTTTTTCATAAGGAGCTGCTGGGGTTTGTGGTGTTAACCACAGGATACTCAGCACCCTCTCATACGCAGCAAATGACAGAGCTACTTTTTACAAGCACACTTCAAACGCCACGTCCCGTCTGTCCGGGGGAACACATCATCTCGAATAAAACACACATTTCACACACAAACATCCCCCTCTTTTTTTTTTTTTTTTTTTTTTTTAAGAATCCTTCAGTCCTCGCTCGGCGTCTTCCTTCAGCCTTGGTCTGCTGTGTTTTTAGTTGTTGTGCTTGCTGTCACCTGCCTGCTCACTGGGTTCGTTGTGCTTTTTCATGGGCTGGTTTCTGTGTTTGTATCGCCGCTTGTGTTTCTTGTTAAATACAGCACGTTTCATGTGTGTATACTCATACATAGTCATGGGTTGCTATCACTCTGATCCACATTTTATAGGTTTTTACGAGTAGCAACTGAGGAGACGGTTTTGGATCAGTCGTTATCAGCCGTTAAACTCTTCACTCAGAAAGGCACTCAGCTCTGCTGCTCTCACTAACCATTTACCGTTGCACTGGTGCTTGCTTTTTTTTTTTTTTTGCTGTTATTTTAATTTTTTTTTTTTATATAATTTCACTATATTTTCCTGTGTTCATTGTAATCATGACCTCTCGCTGTTTTAATTTCAGATTTGCATATCCACTTCCACTCCTCCCTCATTTGCATACAGCAAGAATGGCGAGCGGGCATCCCACAGACAAATTCAGTTTCATGTATCAACCAGACACGCACAAGAGGTACGGGGCACGCATGAACACACACTCACATTCTCGCTAAAACACTTTCAGAATGCCCAAATTCATCATCGGCAGGTAAGTTGGACAGAACTGAGGCGGGGTTCTTTTTTTTCTTCTTTTTTTTTTCTTCGTTTTTTTGCAGGGCATGCGGCATTAACAAAACCTCTACCCTGAGCCGGTTCTAGCACCTGAATCCATTAATAGGTTGCTCCATTCCCCCCCCCCCCCCCCCCCCTCTCCCGCGCGTAGCCTATTATCCCACCGGATGGT
>NW_015113375.1:127992-143349 GCF_001443285.1 Poecilia latipinna
CCTCCCCGGGGCGGTTTTTTCCCCCCAAACCCATAAAAGGGTGTCCCCCTCCCCCCCCCCCCCCCGACTTCCAGTTGTGAAAGTCTGGCTGCGTGGTGCATTTCAAGACCACACAGAAGACGCTAGTTCTCAATGAATCCACACCTTCCTTGTGCTTTCCAGCCAGTACTTGTGCTCCGTGTTATTTCAATAGTCTGAGTGTATTCTTACGTTGAGCCTACATCAGGGCGATGATTCACAGGGCTTGATGACTTTCAGATCTTTCTTTTTTCCTCTTTGTGCCGAATCCCTTAGATGAATGTAATGTTAACAATATGTGCATTTTTCATCAACTGACATGAATTACATGTGTTGTTTCTGTTTTTCCTTTTTCTATTTCAACCCTCTTCCCTCCCTCCCCCTCCCCTCCTGTGTTTCTTCTTAGTAAAAGCAGGTTATCTTCAGCCATGAATCCAGTCTACAGTCCTGTTCAGCCTGGCACTCCTTATGGAAACCCCAAGAACATGGCCTTCACAGGTGAGACATGCATCCACTTATGTGCTGGCTTCTTATACAGTCTGGAATATAATGGAGACAAGTATAGAATTAGAGTAAAGGGGCAGTATAATGTAAAATTGACTTTATATCGCATCACAAATGAGAGCTGCAGCTTCCAAGCCTCCTCCTCGCAGAGCACCCCCTCCCCACGGCTCCCACTCCCAGCTCCTTCAGACTAGCCAGCAGGATTTAGCAAACGCTGCACGTCTGCTGAACTCAGTATTTGATATTACATCATATTTGATATATACAGCATTTCTATAACAACTGAAGGTAACATAATTAGTTGATTGTGCTATAAAATGGCACTGTAGGTGGAAAACATATAATACTGCACCTTTAAACACATTTTATGTTCTATTTGAAAATGGGTATCCTATTATCTAAAGATACTTTCCACCTGTTTCTGTTTTTGTCTGTTTGGCTGTCCATCAATCTATAATGTATACACGAGTCATTCATCCATTTACTGTGCATGCGTCACTTTTAACATTAGGTCTGGTTAGTATGTATTCAGCTAGTCTGTTCAAGTTATGCTGATTGAAATTATTTCGTTTCCTCCTTTTGTTGTGGGCTCACTTTCTGTTATCAAAGCCAGTACGTGGTTCACCCTGATAAACCCCCACAGTTAATTAAAATTAGCCTAAAATGTGATTTAGAGCACCTTTTCTCTGTGTGTAAAACGAGATGAATTCAGGTTTTTAATTTGCCATGTGAGATCGAGTCAAACAGGGAAGCTGCAAAACGACTAGTTGGAGCCAGACTGGGTCTGTTCTACACTGAATAATTTATATTTTCAAAAGCAGAATAAGATGTTTAAAAAGAATCACAAACTGTTTACAAGACGGTCAAATAAGTAAACAGTCTAGGTATTTTAACAGTACCTAGACTGGTAACTGGTAGCTGTATTTCACACAAAATATGAGATACTTTAGGTACGATAACCTTGACTAATAGTGAACCGTTTTGATCACTTTGACGTCGATTGCGATTATGTGGGCACACATGTAGAGCTTAAGCAGCACAAGGACCGTCAGGAGGAGAACATAAAATAGCTGACAGTGAGTAAAAACTTTCATGAGTGCATAAGTGGGTGTGGTTTTTTTTTTTTTTTCTTTTTCTTTTTACAATTTCCTTCAGCTAAAGACAAACGGCGAAAACTTCAAGTCTATTTACTGAATTTTGAAACCGTTTCAAATTAAATGTTTATTGCAACAAGCTGTAACAAGCCGTTAGCTGGTTAATTAGTCTAGCTATTTGCAATCCTTGCACTGTTCTTTCTTGACTCTTTCTTTCTTTCTTTCTTGGCGTTTTTACTTCTTTCCTTTAACCCTTCCATTCTTCATTTCCTTTCTCGTGCTGCAGTTTCCTACCTTTTCCGTTTTCTCCCTATCATTCTCTCCTTCCTTATTGTTTTTTAAATTCCTTCTTTTCATTCATTCTTCCTTGCTTTGTTTCAGCCTCTTTTTTATTTTTCGCCCCCAGCTTCCACATTTAAAGCATGCCCACTGTTCATGCTAGTATTTTAGAATTTAAAATGGAGATAATGAACAGAGAACTCTGGAAAGTTGAGTATCAAGTCTATATTTTTACACTAAAGAAACTCTGTGCTCAGCAGTCTGATCAGTCTAGTGTGTGTTGATTAGAGTTAATGAGCCACAGCTGTCCTGGTGTCTTTTCAGCAGAGATGATGCTGAATGATGGACAAGCTATGCGTTTGCTGGTCAGATTCCCCCAGCAACCCATTCTTGATTAAATAAATATTACGAAGTTGTCATTTATGACCACTACTTGAAGTATTTTTCCATTAATATGTAATGAAATCAAACGGTACTTTTAAAAAGACATTTTATATCCCTCTATTACCTGTTTAAAAGGGAAATTGCAAAAAATACAAAGGACAAATAATTCACATTATTATATTTTTACATTGGTCTTCTAGCAGAATTACATTTTCACATTCCAAGGTTTCTCTAAACCCTCAATCTTGGTGTTATTGACTCAAATATTCATTCCCTTTGTACACATGGAGACTGGCTCAAGCCTTCACTCAGACCATTCAGGCAGAAAATTGAATACAATAGAACAAGATACAAAAGCAGACTGTTTTCCATTTCCTAAGCCTTGGTAGGCATCGCTGCACATATTAAACCATCGCTCTGAACTATTTACTTAGGTCTTCACCAAACCTCTAAAGACTCCGCGAGTTAAATTCAGCGAGATTCTGAGGAGTTCTGGCTTTTAACTAGGTCATCAAAACCGTCTGGTGTTTCATCAAGTTTTCCTCTACGATCCCAAGGATCTGGTTTTAATTATTGTGAAAAGAATAAAAGTTGATTGAAGTGGGTAGCGACGTAAAGCTTTTTCCCCCCTACTTTTTTGGCAAACTTTATTTTAATCCAATGAAGTTTTTCCACTATTTACTAAACAGTTCACACACAATTAAGGTGTTGTCTTTGCTTTATGATTTCAATCTGTGATCAGTCATGGTAGAGGGTTTCCTTTAAGCTTTTTCCAGTTTGAGCCTCTTCAGATACGTTTTATCTACGTTTCTTAACGTCTTGTCTTTATCAAATTAGTTAAGGGGATGTTGGGATATTTGTTGCCTCTCCTCTTCGATCCTTTGGGGGTTTTCCACCAAAGTTGCTTCACTGATTGCTAGTTTGTTCTTCACTGGTTCTGCGTAACAAACCCAGACACCTCCTCTTACACAAATCACATGACTTGTTTCAGTTTCCCTACAAGAACTTTAATATCTCCACCTCAGCTTACTAGTGTTGTATTAAACGGTCTGATTGAAAGCTGAAGCTCTGACCTGTAATGACCAGCCATAGTGGAATAATTTAAAGCACCTGGTGATGATAAAATGTCGAAAGTTTTACAAAATGGATTTGGAAACGGCACTTTTCAGTGCAGCTTTTTGCCATAGAGCGAGTTACCTACATAGTAGCATGCTGCGAATAATATAAAGATTGAGCTCATGTTATTCTGCTGCATTTTGTTTAAAGTCATAGTTTAGTAGTTTTGTCTTTTTAATTGGACAGATTTGAACTGATAGAAACCCTGAGAGTTTTAAACATGGCACTCAACATTTTGATTGGTTGTTGATCCTCACGAGCCCAATTTTAGTTCTTTACAAAACCGAATCTCTTCTCTGGCCCAGCTAAAAGTAAGAGCCGAGTTGGAATCGACAAAGTGTCACAACTCCAAAGGAATATATTCGACATTAACTGTGGTGATTTCTCAAAATGTAGATGGAAAATTTCTGAGCTTGGGGCAAAAACTAGCAAATGGTTTTCCAGTCCAATGCTCTAAAGCTGTGGATGAGAATTAATTTGCCAGTAATTATACTAATCATCAAAAAACATTCCAACATACACAACAGATTTTTTTTTTTAAATTTAGTTAATGCCATCTTCAATTGATCAACCAACCAATCAGTTAACGAATGTCACACATTATTATCAATGGTTGTTCATGATCATCTCTGTCAAAACCTGTTAAATTTTAAAATGTTTCAACATGTATATTACACCTTTTTCAATTTAATTTTAAATCATAAAGTAAAAATGCTGTAAACATGTAGACATTTTTTGAGTTTAAGCGCCTCGTGGGTTTATACAAATTTCTAGCAAACCTGTTTAAAAGACATCCTAATGCATTTTGTGTACAAGACAAATCGATCCACTAGATGTGTGAGGCCCAGAGAGTCAAATTTGGCAATTTTACATAAATGACACCCCAGACCATTTCCAGCTCATTCCAACACCATCCAGTCAAGTGAGATGCTGTCCAGGTCAGTTCCACTTCCAACAAAACAGTCTGATTTAGTTAACTATTTAATGCCCTTCAATCAAAGATAATTACACTTAATTAATTTCTGTTGATGCTAAAGCAACACAAATAATTGCATAAATCAGTTACAATTCAACTGTATTTTGAAGGTTGCTTGTTGTGCTTCCTGTCGTTGCTTCTTGCCATCTCTCTCCACGGCTTCACATTACATCCCAGAAAACTCATCAGGTCGGATCTTTGTTGCTCGGCCCGACATGTGATTTATGACGCACAGCAGTGTGTGTCTACCCCCCCCTCACGTGCATCCTTATGCATTGCTAATGTTTCTGAATTTATGTCCTCCCACAGCATATTGGCAGGTGTGCCTTGTCTGCCTAATCGGTGAACGTTAGACACATTCAGCCGACTGTGTTATTGTTGCAAATGTTTTCGGTTTTTTTTTACGACTGCCATCTGCGCACATCCTGCTTCAAGCTAAATACTTTGTTCTACACTCGTTCGTATGTGTGTTGGGTGTTCCCTGTGCTTATTTGGTGGGGTTTTGTAACATTTTTCTTTTCCACCTGTGTTCTTCCTCTCTCTCAGCCTATCCAGGAGGGTATCCAGCCACAGCTCCCACCTACACTCCGAACCTCTATCAAACAGGTAGTCCTGGGTATCCACCAGGTGAGCTTGAACTCTCACTGTTCTTCAAAAAAAGATAATAAAGCTGTCGGGTTTTCATTGCTGTTGTTAAGAGTTTTCTGCAGAAGAAAATCCAGCAAACAGGTTTTGATGAGGTCGGGTTAGAAGAAAAATGCATTTTTCTCTGGTTTAAAAATGAATAAAACCAGAACAGGCTGTTTTGGAAAGCTTTACCTAGTTACATCCTAATGTTTTTTTTTTTTTTTAAATTATAAATCCCCAGTTCAGCTGGAATAGATTCATTATATGTTTAGGCAAATTAAGAATAACATTCTTGTACATTATCTACTAGTTTTTAACTAGTTGAAAGTAGAGAAAAATGGGAAAGTTTGTGTAACACAGCTTCTAATATTTTGTCTAAATGTCATAAGTAATTATTATGAAATTTAATTAATACTGGAAAAAAAAATTTTGGTAAATTTGATTTAAAAAAAAAAAAAAAAAAAAAAAAAACGCTCGACTTGCATGCCGGTGTCAAAACGTCCACTTGAGCTGACTGTTGTATTGCTTTAAGGAAAATGTAATTTGACAATAACTTGTATCACTCAAAGTATTTCTTTGTAATTCATTCAAGTTTTACATTTAAATCACAATGATCTTAAAAGGATGTTTTCACTTACTGGAACGAAACATTATGTTGTCATTTTCATAAACGTCTAGAAGATTTTGATGGCTGTATTTAAAGCTACAGCTGCACAATATATCTGATTACATTTGTCATGACAATACTTAACTGCACATTTTCCTGACAGCCTTACTTCAAACTGGGAAATCATCAGTCGTATTCAACAAATTACTTTAGTTAAAAGAAATAAAAATAAAAAAAAGACGTAAATTTAGACTTGTTTGCAACTGTTGATGCTGGACTGAAATAACGAGCAAACCTGCAGGTTTCCTTCAGTGCCTCTGATTAAAGTCTTTACGTGGCATCTGACTGTGCTTCTGGTTTATTCAAAATGTTTCTGAAAACAACTTACTACCCAATGGGTAAACATGGTGGGTGTTGTGCAACAATGAGTCTGACTTGGCTGTGAATCACTAAGCAATAGTTGAGGGTAATTATGAACAAAACTAGTAATTTAGATCAAAATTGCCCAGTGGGGCCACCACCTGATCGTCAGGAAAATAGCAGCCAAATAGTTTAGTCTGCTATTGTCTATGTGATCCTGCTTGAAAAGGTTTAGGCATTGAAATAATAGATGGAGAGATGAGCATAGTACTGGCAATTTATTTTATTTATTTATTTGTGAACAGGAGTATGCTATAAATTCATGGGGGAAAAAAAACAACAACTAACTGATATCTATTATACAAGATTACCAGCAAAAATAACTTAACATTACAATGAAAGATTTGTTATGACGTACCTTTCAGGCACATTGTGCTGTAAAATCATGCCATCAACTGTTAACTTCAGTTACAATGAAAATGCTGCACATCTTAAAATAATTTAGAAGTTTCACTTGGCATCATATCTGACGCCTCTTCTCTTTAAGAACCTCGGATTTGGAAACGAGACCAAAATAATTCTCAACAAATTCAGATTAGTTTGCGGATTAACATACTGTGGGTTCGTCACACAGCATCACCAAAATCATGCAAGAATGAAACATGAAGTGACTCAGAATTATATAGAAATACCGCAGTTTAATATGAACATCCATGCTTGAAGACCAAGGTTTGTATTGGAGACTTTTGAAAATGAGGCCAAATTAGCTCTAAACTAATTAAAATTAGTTTCAGACTAAGTTGATATTATTTGGATATGTGTTCAAACAACCATGTTACAAAGCACAACTATAGTGAAGAGAAAACATTATTTAGAGAAATGATGTTTAATAATTTCCTGAATTATTAAACATTTGGACTATTGATTCTTAGTCCATCGATCGTCACCACAGTGACTAATCGCGATGGATCTAATTTAGTGTTTTGGGATACCAGCATAAACTGACATAAAGAAGTTATTTTAAACTATCTTAAGTCAATTTATAACAATGTTAGCTGTTGTTAAAGAGGGCAGCTATTATAGGAAAGTGGTCGCACTGAAGGTGACTTAAACCTCAGTAAATACCGTAGGTTAGCATTTACCTTTTGAGAAAACTGACATTTAACAGGTTCTTTGGAGTATTTTACATTGACTAGTGGAAAGAGAGAAAGGAAAAATGCAGGTAAAACAGAATAAACTTGCACGCCATGCTTAAAACAATTCTTAATCAGTTATCTTATAAAACACTGTTTACATCAGACTCCATGGCCCGCTTCTCCCCTGCTCAGCTCCTCCAGACTAGCCAGCAGCAATTAGCAAACACCTGGCAGAACTGTTAATCATTATAGGAGCTTCTGAGTGCTGGTTTAAGAAGGAGAAAAAAAAAATGTATTAAAGGGTTAATAGAGGAGCTCTATTATGATGACTTCCTGAAGGCGGAGTTTCAGAAAGAACACAAGTTTTTAAAGAGGTACAGGCCCAATTTTGAGGCGTTAAATTGGGAAGTAAAATTTAAGTCATATTTGATAATCATAAGAATTTTTATTACAAATGATTATGCTATAAAATGGCGTGTGCCTGGAAAACACATTACATTGCCCCTTTAAGAACAGGGAACCTCCTAACTCAGAGGTTCGTAATAATCTACAGATCTTTAATTATTGAAAGACATGAGTAACGTAGGAAGAATAAGCACACCCTCACACAAAGCAGCTGCGGGTCTGCTCCATTAAACCTTCAGATGGGTAAATGATCAACAACTCTGGGCAGTTGTAATCGCTTCAATCTGTGTCTCAGAACATAAACGCCGAAATATTTTAACGTTACCGTTAAAAATCTCTCGAAGGCTTTGATTACAGCATTACTCTTTCAATCTCTATATCCAATGAGACCTTGAAGCAGATGTCTGACCTTTCTTTTAATTTAGCCTTTCAAGTAAGGCTGGCTCATTACACCAATGCGTTTAAATGCGAACGACAGAAAAAATTTAACTTTAGTGTAATTGTAACGAAACAGAAAATATAAACTTGAGAGGAAATGAAGCTGGGAGGTGACTAAAATGCCAGTGATATAAGCCATGGCATAGCATTTCTTTGTTAAAAAAAAAAAAGGTCTTATTGTAATATTGATATATTTTAAGAAACTGATTTGTGGGTTGTTTACTGTAAGTCTTAATAACCAAAATTAACATAAAATAAATCCCTCTGTGTGTAAAATGAATAACGTTCCTGAAATCTATTAACTTTTTATTGACATTACCCTTTTCAAATGGTATTTATGTACAATGGGATTTGACTCTTGGGTTTATAAAAACATAAAAAAAAACCAAATGGCTTCATTGTTAAAACATAGATGTTAGAAAATAATCATTTAAATACAATATGCTGTGCATTTCCAGACTCGATTAGTAATCATAAAATGTAAGGATTTTAATGATAAGAAGTCTGGTTATTATTTTTTTTCTTCCATTACTGAGCAAACCCAATTATGTGAGCATTAGGGGGTGACAGAGAGAGAGAACAGAGCGAAGGGTCAATGATTTATATTCGTATCATATAAGAAATGAATGTCCCTCAATGACTTGGTGAATTTGTCAAAACTGAATTCCATTAGCAAGACGAAATCGGCATTTCCCCTCCAGTGTTTTCCTGTCCTCTTTGATTTGGTCTGTAACAAAGGAAGGAGCAGGTTTTCTAGACTCCTCCTTTGCTCCTTCTGAAGCTGCCTCCTCTCTTCCTCTGCCTCAGCTTAGGTTCATCTTTTGGAAGTCGAGCAAAACATCAGATCTGCTTTTGTTCTTACAGAAACCTGAGCCTTTCTGTTGTGGCTGCGTCGTCTGATTGCCGACTCCTTTCTGCTGGGCTTGATTTATGAGGGGATTAAAATAGTTCATTTTCTTTCCCCCTCAACATGAATGATTCGCAAGATAAAACCAGTTGTGGTCTGATTGAAAACACGTCTTCGGTCGTTATTCATCAAGACCATTGACGGCCCGTTTTTTTTTTTTTTTTTTTTGTTTGTTTGTTTTTTTTTTTTTTCTGTCTGCGCTTCTGTTGTGCGGCTGTCTCTCACCATGGTCTCTTAATGCCCTGCGTGGACATCAGAGCAGAGTTTGACCGTGAAAGCATGCACACACACACGTACATACACACACGCTCCAGCATACAATCACCGGTAGCGAGAACAGCTCCAGCATCTCTTTGTTCCCTTGTCCTTGTGTAAGAGAAGGGCTTTTCATAAGCTATGCAGCAGCTAGCTAGTAGCATGTTTGACCTTCAGGCTCCATCCTGTGGCTGCTCAGAGGTACTGCACCCCCTCAGAGCAGTCTACATAAGAACGCAGCCCAATGAGACTAATACCATCTTTCAAATAGTGATGTAATCTTTGTGAAGTGAGGATTCTCTGCTAAATTATTTAATGCCTACCATGTTTCCCTGCAATAAAAGTGATGTCTTAAATTTGGCCCATAGTCACTGATTACACAGCTTCTTTCCTCTTTCCCTGCACGCTAAAAGAAGGTTTTGATTCAAAGCTCCAGTTTAAGCCTGCTAAATCAGATTTTTTTTCTTTTCTTTTTTTTTCTTTTTTTGATATATGGGTATTTCTATGCTGATTACGAGGCTGAACTCTTCTTTAAACACAAACAGTCCCCATCTGGTGGTCTTTACAGGAAATGCAAATAATAAAGTGGCAAAATTGACATCCCTCATGGTCTTGAGACACATCTTTCAAAGTTTCTTAGAGGAAAACTGTTTAATATTTGACTTCTCCCCCGCCCCCACTTTTGACAATTCTTTTTCTTTCTCAAGTTATTTTGGCGTAATGGATTTATAGCAGCGTCTGAGCGGCAACAGCGGCTCATTTCAGGAGCTATTTTTTTTATTCACGCTCGGCTCATAGTGAAAAGCCTGGTATAATTATCTGACTCTGCACTTCCCTTTTTAGCTCCCTCTCAGGGTTTCGGCATCTTATCAGCGGTTACTGCTTTAGGTTTTATTGCTCTTATCGGCTTGGATTGAATAAGCAGTTGGTTGCCGTTTTTTATCTGGAGAAATGCTTCCGACTCCACTGAAAAGGCAAAAATAGAAGCAGAAATATTCATCTCAAAACCACGCGTGATGTTTCACATTTCCAGGTTTTGCCCCCGCCCCCCCCCCCCAAAACATGGGAATAAAAACAGAATTTGATACACTTGTATGAATTGCTTGAGTTTTGTATTTTCATTTTAGTTTTTGTGAAATTCTCCTAATTTATTTTAATAATCGAAAGTGTTTTTTTTATATATATATATATACATAACATTTTGAACTACTTAGCATTTGTTTGATTAATTTAAGCTGTTTTCTGGATATTTGCAGGATACACCCCAGCGGGAACCCCATACAAAGTGCCCCCCACTCAGTCAAATGGAGCACCTCCTCCCTACACCCCAACTCCCACCCCATACCCCACAGCTATGTACCCCATCCGCAGTGCCTACCCTCAGCAGAACATTTACGCACAGGTAAGGACATCGCAGATGACATTGCCTTGGAAATGCCTCTGCGTTTGCTGTCCCACCCGTTTGGCTGCCTCCGCCATTTAACGTTTGTTTTTCCTTGCTGGCAACATCGATTCTCTGTCTATTAAAAAACAATTTGTTGAAGCATTTTTGCCAAACTTGCAAACCAAATGCCGTGCAGTCTGTGCAATGGCTCGGGAACGAGACGTTTTCCAAATCTCGACGTTAAAACAAACTGTCGGAGGAGATTTAGAGCGTCTCCCGATTCGTTTTTCTTGTTTTAGGGGATTTACAGAATGTGTTCTTTAAATGCGACTGGATTTATTCAGCCATTTATCTCTGTTCATATCACTTTCATCATGCTCTGGCTTTCACATTACACGGATATTTATTTAACGTTTAGTTTCAAAGTCCCAAGTAAAAAAAACGTTGCCTTCAGAGCTGTGATGAAGCACTTTAATACTGTTATAATTCTTCCATGCTGTACATGTGGCAGCCCCAACCCCCCACCCCCGTCGCTAGCCTCACTAAGAGCTCTTTTAACTTGTTTTCTTTGACAGGGAGCATACTACACCCAACCAGTATACGCGGCCCAGCCACATGTGATCCATCACACCACTGTGGTGCAGCCCAACAGCATCCCCTCCACAGCCCTCTACCCTGCCCCAGTCCCTGTTCCTGCCCCCCGCAACAACGGCATGCCTACCATGGGGATGGTAGCCGGGACAACCATGGCCATGAGCGCAGGTAGGACCAATACTCCCTCCAGAATGTGCACAAAGCGAGACCCTGCAACTGTCAGCTACTATTCCTTGTGAAACCATTAATCTCCCTTATGCTTTTTGCACATTTTGTCACTTTGCAACCACAAACTTTAAAGTTTTCTATTGCATTTTTATGTGTTGAAACAAGTCAAAGTAGTGCGTGTTTCTAATTGTATTCCAGTAAAAATCTAAAGTCGGACGTTCATTGGATTGCAGCTCTCCTGGCTCAGAGCTATTAGTTCCTGTTTTCACTGAAACTCCCAGCAGCCGTGTATGAGAGAGGAGCTTCTTTCACATTAATGCTGGTGTTAAATGTGCGTAGGGACTCTGCTGACAACGCCCCAGCACCCACCAATTGGAGCACACCCAGTTACTGTGCCAACCTACAGGCCCCAAGGGACCCCCGGTTACAGCTACGTACCGCCTCACTGGTAGAGCCCACCCATCATGTGAGTATCCACAGAGAGAATCCCTCCGCCTCCTCTTCTCCTGCCGTTTACTGCCCCCCCAAACTCTGCAGCTTGGCGTTAACCCATGCTGCTCTTCTCTGCTCACGCCACCAGATCTGGAGTCCACCATCGTATGCAACTGCTCAAATGTTACACGAGCTCCCAGCGGTAACCACAAGAACTCGGCACCTGTCTGCAAGAACAAAACTAAAGTGCAACAGCCACTTTACTACTATTATTATTATTATTATTATTATTATGCGACATTCTCTAATGTTTTTACAAAGGCTGCTTTTGTTTTTATTATTCTCTCTTCTGTTTATTTGCCAACCAGTCATTACGGTCTTATTTTATTTCCTCTCGATTGTTTAGTTTTAATTCCTCTATTTTTATTTTTTTATTTTATTTTGATGTTTTTTTGCCGCGTCTTTCATTGGAACTCCAGAAAGGACTCTCGACCAATCGCAGGTGTCGGTCGGTCGCTCCTGTTTTTGTGTTGTGCTGGTGTGTGTGCTCCCCGCCTGCTGCCGCCGCCGCCGCTGCTCACTTTGCTGGAAAATATTGGGCATCATCATCATCATCAAAGACTATTGACTAATGCTGCCAAATTTTCTAACAACTAGATATCAGCACAGGGTTTTAACATCATCAGATAATTTTTTTCTTCCTGCTTTTAAGGGGGTAATAATATTTTTAAATGTCCTTTATACTACCAACCTCAATTGCTTTGCCTTTTTATTTTTTCCTGCCTTCCTCTTCATCCCTATTTTTTCCTGATTGTTTGATTCTCAGTCCGATCTCACTTGTCTTCCAACACGTAGTAGCTGTGTGTCCGTCATCCCTTCTGCCACATTCGTCGGTGCTGTGAGCACTTACAGATCACGACCCGTCGTGTTTTCGCATTTACGCTGTACCTAGTACACACTAACGAAAAAGATTCGCCGACTTCATGCTAGACTCTATGCAGGCTGGTTTGTTGGGACACTATTGGAATGTTAACCTATCTAGTTTGGGTCACAACAGTGACTCTTTGGCCTGTGGGTTTTTGCATTTAAACTAATTTAGGGGTTTTTTGGGGATTACACTTAAACACACTCACACGTAGTGGCACTTACTGGACAGTACCTCCAGTTGTAAAACACACAAAAAGAAACATGGCTATCTGGCAGGTACTGCCAGCACAGAATGAGTTTAAAGAGATTGTGGGTGGGGGGGGGGGGGGGAAACACATTGAAAGGCAGGCGAAGAATTTCAAAGTACAAGACATTTAAGTGTGTGACGTTTCTCCTTTAAAGGCGGACGGCACATTGTGGCTATTTTTGTATTCTACATCGATTTTCTGTCTTCTCTTCTGGCTGTGGTCGTGCCATCTCCTTCAACTTCCCAGGCGAGGACTAATAAACAAACACACGACAGCTGAGGCAAATTTAATGAAGGCCCAATAAAGCGAATGCACTTCAGCGTCATCCACTGCTGCTGAATGACAGGTGGGGGTTGGGAGGGGGGGACTTTTGTAGGTCTAACAGGAAACGCGACACACCAACTCAAATGCTGTTGTGAATTTTGTTTCTTCCTCGTTTGTCCTCGTCTGGGGAAGATTTGTGTAGAAGGTTAAAGACCGATTGTGGGGGTTTAATACTTGGATAAGGCCCAGTGGCTTTTTTTTTCTTTGTTTGTTTAGGATTTACTCTGAGGAAAATAAATCCCACTAGCATCTAGGCTTAGGCTAGATGCTAGTGTTCACTTGTAAGATAAATTCAGGTCATTTTAGATGTCATCACTCTGACAGAAGTTATGCAGATATCTGCAGATATTTGCATAACTGCAGGTTAAACACCGGTTACACCTGCATCCAGGTGTAACCGGTGTTTGAAACCGCTAAAGTTTCCTGTCGTACCGTTCGTAATGTTTCAAGGTTTTTTTTTTGTTTTTTTGTTTGTTTTTTTACTGAGATGCAAGAGAAAGTGGCAGTGTGCCCAAGGATTTTTTTCTCTGATTGCATGGAGCCCCTTCCTCAGCTATGGCTGTGCACTGCTAGCCAGCTGGCTAAAAGGAACCTGCTACATTTCATAGGCTGTCTTGATTACAAAATGACAAAGTTGGCCAGTTAGGAATATTTTTAGAACACGGCTGCACAATTTAGTGAAAAGATTAAATTGCAACATTAAAGTTAAGCATTAGGATGATAATGATTTGCAACTAAATAACATTTTATGTGAGATTTGTATCAGGTGTGGGCATAAAAGGTGGCAAAAATGTATCCAGCTGCCCATATAGGATTGGCAACAGTTTTGAAACATCGGCACATGCCAAATGTTTCAGTTCGCTATTTTGTGTAGCCCTATTTTGAATATTTCATGTTGCAAGCACTTGAAAGCATTTCCTCAAATATAGCTGCTCTCAACTCGGTTTGTGAGCATTAAAAGTTTATAAATCTAGTAATCGATATGTAATTTTAATAGCAGAAGAAATAACTTGCGACGTATTTTAAATGAAAGCAATGACATTGTGTTGTAGTTTCACGTTTTTGTCGAAATTGAGAAACTTTTCTTCTTTTTTTTTTTTTTTTTTTTTTTTTTTAAAACTCGAGGTTATCATACAATCAGGATCTTGTGCCGGCCCATGCCCAACTCTGAGATCCATCCTAACTCTGAGATCTGTACAGTGCAGGTCGGTATTACAGGAAGCATTTACTGCTGGCGTGTGGATGAAGTGGTTTGATTATTGCAATAAATTAAGAGCGGGCGCCTCCATCTGTTGACAGCCTTTGTGAGTTTGTTTTTAAAAAAAAAATAAATAAAAAATCGTGATAATAGGGAGTCGAGGCTGCTCGCGCTGCCAACGTTCAATAAGTAATACTGCAAAGAAGTTAAGAACATATCAGAACTTTTGTGGGTATTGAATAACATTGCAAGGAATTATTGCACAACATAAGATAAAGGAAAAAAAAACTTGACTATACTATAATTTAATGCTAAGTAACAGGTACTTAGGCTTTGTAGTGCAAAAAAAAGGAGAAAAAGCAATTTATATCATAATTAAAACAATAAGGTGGAGTGTTTGAATTAGATGTTTGTACACTAGTAGGTTAATTCTTAAGATGATATTGCTTAACGCCGCTGTCGGAGGAAAATAAAAATTTCACTGAATATATTGTGGATAATATTGATGAAGAGTTTCAACCGTGACCAGATCCTGTATATTTAAAATTGATTGCAAGACTGAATAATAATAATAATAATAATAAAAGAAAAAAAAAAGCAGGATTTTCTTGCGACAGCAGCAATGTTCCTCTACATTAGGATTATTTAACCAACCACTACTTTTGTCAGTATTTCTGAATTAAAATCCTCTTGTTTGCTTTGTTTCTTCTCCTTCTCTCCCTTAGGTCAGTTGAACGTAATGGGTATGCATAATATTCAGGTGTCTTTCACTATAGCATTGGATTTCTAGGTTAAAAAAAAACAACATGCAGTATATTTAAAGAGCGAGTGGTACAGTAATGTATTTCTAGCTAAGCATGGTTGCATTAATGTGGCAGCTACTGTTTGTGCTTTTATTTTATTTAAGGTTTTTTTTTTTTTTTTTTTTTTTTTTTTTTTTTTTTCGTCACCCCTTTCCCCAACATTTTTTCCCTTG
>NW_015113375.1:146395-151831 GCF_001443285.1 Poecilia latipinna
AAGTAATTTTTTTTTAGCTAAGGATGGTTTCATTAATGTGGGAGCTTCTGTTTTTTTTTTTTTTTTTTTTAAGGTTTTTTTTTTTTTTTTTTTTTTTTTTTTAGTTTTTTTTACTGCATCCCTGTCCTCTACATATCTTTCACTTGGAGGGGAGAAGTTACCGCGGTGTCTGTAGATTATTGGAAGTTGTGGAATTTGGCACCAGATTCCCACAGGCTTTTTATTATTTTATTTTTTTAATACCTGCTTCCTGAATTCCTAGACGCGCTGAGGGAAGTAGAGGATGAGTGACAGAGCTGAAGTGGAGGATAAATGTGTCCAATCGTCTGTCTGTTTTAGCTCCATAGCTGCAAGGATGTATCGAATGATGTCTAAAAAAAAAAAACCCTTCAGCCTCCATTCTCTTTTTTTTGTTTATATTTAATTTTCCTGTGCCATATTTCACCAACTGTTATTCAGTAACCAAGTTTCTTCTCCCTAATAACTGATGAGCTCTGAGTCCTTGTTGCGTCTTGCTTCCCGTGGAATCTGTGTTTTCCTATTGCTGTCCTTTTTTTGTCGCGTTGTTGACTCTTATTACTCGTCTGACTTTTTAAACTTACTGTACCCTACGTGTCTGACTTGTTTTTACTCCGTGCCATTTTGCGTCTCCCTTCAGACACTTCATTTCTCCAACCTTCGGGGATGCAAAATGATGTCTGTCCCCAGTCCTTTTTCCACTCTTACCTCGATTGAACTTTTTTTTTTTTTCTCTTGTTTTGTTTTTCTTCAGTTTGACCTTTGCTACACTCAACATCCTCACCTAAACTGCAGTCTTATTGAATTGTATCATGATTGCTGCCATTTTTTGTGTCAGCTGACCCTGTTTAACACTAGATGTCACTAGTGACAAAGTCAGGAAGTGGCTTCGTAGTGGTTGAAGGCTTTGAGCCAACATGCGTAGAAGAATTGGGTATCGTACCTTGAGCACTGGCACATTATGATCCAAATAGTCATTTAGAGTAACAAAACAGGACTCAAGGTGACGCCTCCTATTTGCTGCACTTATAAGAGTTTTCTGAGGTGTGGACCAACCTGGTCTGTGCATGTTGTGGTAATTTCATTTTTCTCTTCAGCAACCAGAAAGTGTTTTTTGCTTTTTCTTTAAATATGAAATTGCAGTCTTTTTTTTCAGTTTTGTCTTGTGGTCAAACAGATGAGTAGAAATTATTTTTATTTTCATATTTAATTTCATATTAAAACAAAGTAACATCAGTAGCAAAGAAAAACTAGAATTTGGCCAACTTTTTTTTTTCTCCACACATTTAAAAATCTGACTTTTTTTTTTTTATCAGTTTAACTTTCCTCACTCGAACTCATCAAAATTGTATGCGTTTGTTGTTTAGTCTGAGAATATGGTTTCTGTCCAGGAATATTCAGAAATAATTTCATTTCCTTTTTGCCAGTACAGCAATTTTATCCTAAATATTAATAATAAAAAAAATAATTTCTACTCATTTTTTTAACCACAAAAAGAAAACCTATTTTTCTATCTAATATTTAAGGACTGTGCTTTTTAGTTTTTTGATGAGAACATCCCAATTACCAGGAGATGCACGGCGCCAACGCTACAGAGGCAGATCTACAGAGCTGAGAAACAGGACAACTTTTCTTCCAAGTATTCCTGTTTTGCAGGGAAAGCAAGCATGTGCCTGCCTATTGATTTCGCTCCATTCCTCGTCTCGTTATTTTTCAATTTGCACTGAAGTGAAAAGTTGGAGGTTGGGCTTTTTTTTTTTTTTCCGTGCTCTGTGAGGAACGGGGGGAACGTGTGCAAAGTTGTCTTAAACACAAATCTTTGATCACCTCTTCCTGTTTCCATAAATCATCCTGTCCACTGTAACATTTCCAGACCTTTAAAAGGTGAAAAAAAAAACCTGTCTAACCTTTTTCCACTTTGACAGTGAAAACAAGACCAGAACCATTCATTGCCTCCTGTATCCATTTCCATTCACCTCTTCTCTCCTTTTTGTTGTTTTTTCCTGCCTTGCAGTTTGAGTCTTAGTTTTTCATGGGTATAAATTACAACACTACTATCAAAACGAATAGTAGGCTTATAATTGTCTTTGATGTTCTTGCTGCAGCTTTTTATTTCTCGGTTTGTCAGAGGTCTCTCTTGGTTTTGATTTGACACTAAATGTGATGCAAAAAGTGGAAAATTCCTTGTCTTCCAAAAGAAAAGAAAAAAAGGAAAAAAGAAAAAACATGCGTACTCGTATCGCGCTCGGATCGAGTAATAGGAACAACCCCATCTTTGGAAGTTTTTAGTTTGGTACCCAGTTTGCACATGCTATGGTATCTCTGTTACCGTAAGGTTTGTGTTTGAAACTGAAGCCCAACGTCTGTTCAGCGTTGAGAGAAGTGAATTGTATGTTAGCTATTTGGTCCGGAGTGAAGGACCAGCGTCAGGCTTGTGATATGAAGTGTAAATCTGTTTAATTTTTTTTTTTTAAATGTATTTTTGTTGTTGTTGAGGGTTTCTTTTTTTTTTTGTTTTTTGATTTTTAAGATCAGTTAGTGATCTTAGTACTATAACTAAGCCAAGTTTGTAATTGTATATTTACTGTAAAATGTAGAACATTGAATAACTATTAAAATTTTCCTATAAAAGGAAGATTGTCTCTTGAGATTTTCTTTAAAAAGCTGTAATCGCATGTTTGTCAACTCTAAATGTAAAATTTAGATAAAATTTGAAATTGCAGAAGAAAATATTCTGTTGCACATTTTCTACTGTCATATTATTGAACATGGATCTGTTATTTCCCTTGTGGTGAAAGGAGACCAAGTGGAGAGGAACATTCACTTTCACTTCTCCTGTAACTATCCGCAGACATCCGATCAACTTGAGCAATATCAGCAATTTCTCCGACAGATTTGCACAACGTTACACACTGATCCAGTATTTTTGTGCACAAGACACAATGTTAAAGGAGGCTGTTAGTCTAGCAGTATGTGTAAAACGAGAAGGCAAGAATTTTTCAGGTTTCGCAAGCAGTCTGGAAAAGTTTAGGCATTTTTAAGGTCTGGATGAGAATGGAAAAACTTTATTCCCCATTATGTTTGAAGTGTTTTTTTTTCTACCTTCCCTCTCTGTCCACATCTTTCCTTTCTTTATGTTTGCTCTATTCTTTTGTTGCGTCTACCCTTGTCTGTCTTCATTCCTCTTCTCCTTCCTTTGCCAATCTTTTCTTGCTTCCTCCTTTCCATCTTCCACGCGTCTGTCCTTCCTTCCATTCTTTTCCCTTCTGTCATAGTCTTCTGTGTGAACTTGTGGTTTGTGTGCAACTACCAGGTGGTGAACATGCAGTAGCAAGTTAAAACTAGTTGGCATGAAATGAAATTTCTAGGATTAGCCCCCCGTCTCATCACGTTCGAAGCATAGAGTTTTAGATTATCCTTTGAAAACATTTAGTCAAACGGTTTAAACATCCTGCTTCGGCTGACTTTTAAGAGCTCTGCAAACTTTACACAAACAGAATTAACTTTGCCAGCTTCTCTGAGCTTCTCACAGATGTGACTCCAGTGGACAATCTGGAAAAACCATAAGCCTTTGGAGGTAGTCTTCTAACGGGAGATATTTAGCTGCTTTTGCTTTGAGCAAATGGTATAATGTTTACCATGAGCTTGAAGATCTAGCTCAAATGGTGCTCATTGCACCTTTTTTAAAAGCTTTTTTATGAAATCAAAGTTTGGTCAAGTTGGTGATGCATTTATTGGAAAAGCATCTTTCAATGAAAACCTTGGCAGGAAAAGTGAAAAGTTTGAAAGATCTGAAGGTGTAAGAAGATGCTGAGAGCATGTTTACTTACTGTAGTGCATTGCATTAGCAGGTTTTTTTTTTTTAAACTTTGTTTTTTTTTTTCTCTCTACCATTAATGATTTTGTGAAATAGCTCAAACTATGGGTTGGGCCTAACATGACTGAGGTTGTGGTGTTGAAGGATCAGAAAGACAGACTTCTTTCAAAACTACACTTCTGTCCATACACGTTTCAATTCCAACATGACTAATGTTTCATCATCAAACTTGTTTTGACCTCCAAATGTTCGTTCTTGTGCACAAATAAGGCCGGCTCTGTTCTGGGGACGACGGAGAAACCTCTGGAGACGATGGCGCAAAGAAGGGTTCTACATAAAAATCTAAAAAACGATGGACAACTCTGACCGTCCTCTTCATGGGACTGTGTTGGTTAGACAGAGGTCAGAGGCTTCCTCAAATTCACTGCAACACAGACTGGGACAGGAGATCTGTCCTGCCAACAACTATCACTATCTACAATAACTCTTTGAAGAATTTGAATTAATATGAGCTACAACAACTTTTCATTTCCGTTTGGGATCAATAAAATATTTTTGAATTTGAACTTAAGCTGTTGTAACAGGCAGCAACTATATTAATATATCAATGTTCAATCAGTCTCAACTTTTGGTGGAAGTGGAAATTTTATAAGCACTAGTAACCACATTAGATCTACTTACTAATTTAGGTAAATAGAGACAAACAAGATAAGACATTAACTCCATAAACTATTACTGAGAGAAAAGGTTTTCTGAATTAGAAATGAATGTTTAAAGATATATTAAAATAATTCTACGTGTCTATCTCCACCAAAAAGGGGGTTTTTGCAACAGGACTATGATTTATAAAAAGAAGAGAGAGAACTGGGAAGAGGGCCTTACTTGGGTCAGAAGAGATTTTTTTTTTCTTTTCTCTGGACCAAGTTTCATTTCTGCTCTGGTGTTCCACCACCCCGTGAAGGGTATTGAGCAGCTTTAAAGTGACACCGTCAGCTCAGACGTTATTCAGAAAAAGGCAGGCTGTAGTGCTCTTGTCACCCAGACCTTCTTAATATCTTGACGTCTCCCCTCTTTTAATTGAAAACCAAATTATTAAAAGAATAATAAGGAAAATTGCTGGTGGAGCTAGACCTGCAGTCTCTCCAGCTGCTGCGAGAAAAAGTAATACAAGAATCTTGGGGGAGTTAACACGGTTAAAATGAACAGCGCAGCCAAATCGTTAATCCCAACCAAATCCTGACATGGTGATTAGTCCTTTTGGTTCTGATTCTTTTCATGTCTGAGCCCATTCCTCAAAACCCAGGTGTCCTCTGGCAGCTGGTCCGTGGATGAGAGGACATGTCTCCAGGACCACCCAGCCAATCAGAGATGGAATTGCTTTATAATTTTTTATATCCGTCTGTCTGTCTGTCTGTCTGTCTGTCTGTCTGTCTGTCTGGTATTGTATTGTATTGTATTGTATTGTATTGTATTGTATTTTTCAACAAGGACACCTTGTTTTCGTTCCATTCTTCCTTTGGGAGTTTATATATATATATATATATATATATATATATATATATATATATATATATATATATATATATAAAAAAAAAAATCTG